>NC_085136.1:93423528-93624528 GCF_035046485.1 Aedes albopictus
CGGAGACTTTTCTTCACACAAAAATTTGATAGACTTTGCCCTGAATCCCCCCCCCCCCCCCCACCTCCGGAGTCTCCGTAGTTTATGGAGGCAGCTTATTTATTGCACCCAGAAATAAATATAAACGCTCCATAGAAAATCAAATAGCGCTCCATAAAGAATGAACATATGTTCAATGAAAACGTGCAATGTTACCCATAAATTATTGGAAACGTTCCATACTTTATAAAAAAATGTACCGGTATAATATAAAATTTTCTCATTAAAAGTGAAATTTTGTACCAATAAATAATACTGAAATGCTCCATAATAAAATACAAATGCTCCATAGAAAAATGTAAATGCTCCATAAATAATTAAAATTGTACCCATAGAAAATTGAATATTGCTCCAGAGAAAAATTAAATTGTGTGTGTGTGTACAATCCATCTCCCACTGACCGGCAGTGCTTTTATGGAAGAAATTTGTTTACACATTTGTGTTTTTTTTTTTCATATTTTTACTATCAAACATATGTAAACAAATTTAATCCGGGAGATGGAAGGTGATAGCTCTATTGCAAATCCAACAACCCATTTCGAGAATGCCTGTTCCTACACGTGCATTCTGAGGTCATTTTCATGTACAATAAGCCCCGCATGATATCATCCACATATCAAATGGATATCTGAGATGAGATCATACTTCCTGAATCAAAAAACCATTTCTGATTCTGGCGCGTATTTAGTTGGTTTTAAAGGCGGTGTATATGAAACGATCTTACCAGTTCTCATTGATTCTTCTTTGCCAGTTGGGTTGATTCATTACTTCTTAACTTTCATCGATTATCACGCTTTTCCACCATCTACCCTCAGCTGAAAATGATTATGGATTGCTCCAGAGAAAAATTAAATTACACCATAAAAAATTTAAATTGCACTATATAAAATAAGAGAATTCTCCATGAGTATTATCAAACTGCACCATAGAAAACATGAATTGCTCCATGAAAAATTGGAAAGCTTCCATAGATAGCATATTCTCATAATTTAATTCGACAGGGATGAATTGCTCTATATTGCACTGCTTTAGTGGTGCAAATGTTTAAAGTTATGGAGAATTTTCAATTTTTTATGGAGTAAATTGTATTTTATGTGGTGCAGTTTGATAATAAATACTTATGGAGCATTTGTTTTGTTTTTCAATGGTGCATTTTCATTTTTTTATGGTGCAATTTAATTCTTCTATGGAGCAATGTTCAATTTTCTATGGGTACAATTTTGATTATTTATGGAGCATTTGTATTTTATTATGAAGCGTTTCAGTATTATTTATTGGTACAAAATTTCACTTTTAATGAGAAAATTTTATGTTTTACCGGTACATTTTTTATAAAGGATGGAACGTTTTCAATTATTTATGGGTAACATTGCACATTTTCATGGAACATATGTTCATTCTTTATGGAGCGCTTTTTTCTATGGAGCATTTGCAATTTGTTATTGTTAAGCTGCTAGTACACAGGGTCAAATATTTGTCCAAAAAGAAACCAATGCTCAAACATCTTGTTTGACTCGATCGAATTTTCATTAGTGTCAAACTGATGTTGTTTCTTGAGTTCTTTCCTTGTCAAATATTTGACCCTGTGTACTACTGGCCTTAGAGTATAGCGTAGTAAGCCATGACTTTTATTCAAATAAAATTTTCACTTTCTGTTCACAAGTCAAACGAACAAGTCGTTTCTTTCACATTCTGAAGATACAATAGGTTATGGGCCCAGCGTTTTTCAAGCCGAAGCTCTGAAGATTCAGGATGAATACCGGAAGTCCAGCGGGATCAAGCGGCAGTTCCGTGCAAGGAATTTCAAGCCTGCCAGGTATTGAGCGGTTATCCGGACGAGAGAACTGGGCTACGTGGAAGTTTGCCGTTCAAACGTACCTCGAGCTGGAAGATCTCTGGGGAGCCGTCAAGCCGGAGCAGAATCCGGACGGAAGCTACGAAGCTGTGGACCCTGCGAAGGACCGGAAAGCAAGAGCCAAGGTAATTCTTCTCCTTGGACCGGTGAACTATGTCCACGTCAAGGAAGCGAAAACGGCGCAGGAAGTGTGGGAGAACCTGGAGAAGGCGTTCGAAGATTCCGGCCTTACCCGGCGGATCGGTCTCCTTCACAAGATGGTGAAAACCGATCTAATAAGCTGTTCGTCGATGTCCGAGTACGTAAATCGGATAATCTCCACGGCCCACCAACTCAACGGGATTGGGTTCAACATTTCGGAGGAATGGATTGGTGCCCTGCTGCCCTGCGGTCTCCCGGAGGAATACAGGCCAATGATTATGGCCCTGGAAAATTCCGGAACCAGGATTACCGGAGACGCAATAAAAACGAAGCTGCTGCAAGAGGTGCAAATTCCGTCGTCGGATGCGGCGTTGTTGTCGAAAGGTAAGCGTAGCCATGGCAACCAGTGGCACGGCAACCACAGCAGCAACGGCAACCAAAATCGAGGCAGCCAATCGAAGCAATCCAATCAACCGAAAGGACCGAAGTGCAAAAAGTGTCAAAACTACGGACACATTGCGAGGGACTGCAGAAGCTCGAAAAAGGGAGATGCTTTCTGCACCGTCCTGTCAACGTTCGAGACCGCCAGTGATGCTGACTGGTACTTCGATTCAGGTGCGACCAATCACATGACCCGAAGCAAGGTTCTGCTGCAGGACCTGAAGCCATCCAGTGGCACCGTAGTGGCTGCGAACAAGGCCGCTATGAAGATCGAAGCTACTGGAGTCGCTGCACTCAAGCCCGTTTGCCAGGAAGACGGAAACGAAATTTCCGTGACCGATGTCCACTATATTCCGCAGCTGTCCGTCAACCTCCTATCCGTCAACAAGATCGTAAGTAAAGGCTACTCGATGGTGTTTGACAACGCTGGCTGCAAGGTGATCAACTCGAGCGGCGGCATGGTGGCAACAGGGAGCCACGAAAACGGACTTTTTAAACTGGAGCCATGTGGCGCGAGCCATGTGGATCCGGCAAGGCATTGGCTGTTCCGCCGGAAGATTCCATGGAAGTTTGGCATCGGCGCATGGGGCATCTCAGCACGGCGAACCTGAAAAAGCTAGCGAGCGGTCTGGTGAGTGGCATGAATTTAAATACTAATAGTATAAGTGATTGCAGCGTGTGCGCCAAGGGGAAACAGTCACGAATGCCATTCGGCAAGAAGAGTTCCCGAGCGAAGGAACTGCTGGAGGTCGTTCATTCGGATATTTGCGGCCCGATGGAGGTACCATCGCTAGGGGATAACAGGTACTACATCGTGTTTGTGGACGACAAATCCCGCCGCATGGTCGTCTATTTCCTACGAACGAAATCCGAGGACGAAGTTTTGAGGGCGTTTCAAGCTTTCCACGTGATGGCGGAGCGGCAGACCGGTTCGAAAATCAAGACCATTCGAACGGACAACGGGCTGGAGTATACCAACAGGAAATTCCAAAGCTACCTGGAGAAGTTTGGTATCCGTCATCAGCGAACGAACGACTACACCCCCCAACAGAACGGTATGGCAGAGAGGGCAAACCGGACGATCGTCGAGCGTGCAAGGTGCATGCTGTTTGAGGCCAACCTATCAAAACCGTTTTGGGCGGAAGCTGTTTCGGCGGCGGTGTACCTCATCAATGACACTCGAAGAGTGCTGGAGCGGAAAGAAGCCAGATTTGTCGAACGTTCGGATCTTTGGGACCAATGTGATGGTGCACGTTCCAAAACACGATTGCCGGTTGGTCGGATTCGACGAGGACACGAAAGGCTACCGTGTATACGACCCAGTGACGAAGATAGTTTCGAGAAGCCGAAACGTCACGTTCATCAACGAGAGCGACGTTGGAACCCCGGCGGCGGCAGTCAAGAGCAGCAAGCCCGCGAAGCCAACGGTTATCAAGCTAGACGTTGAAGAAGCGGTATCACTATCTCCGGACACCGAAGAAACGCTCGGCGGCCATCCGAATCTCGAGGATGACGCAACTGGCCGAGTTGAAGTCGAGGAAAGCGATTGGGACGATGAAGATTTTGAAGAAGCAGCAAGCAACATAAGTAGTTCTTCCGCCGATACTGTGACTGACATCACTGTGCTCCCTCCACACCAAACTTCATATCCACCTCCGTCACAGGTGTTGAGGCGCAGTGGTCGGGAGCACAAACTTCCAGGCAAGTATAAGGATTTTGCAATTTCGAGCAAAGGCTTGCCTCGTTCTAATTTTCCCCAGATTCCTGCAACCGATGGCATCAACTGTTCCGATGTGGCGAGTGAGGAAGCAAGCGGTCCACCCCTGGGACCTGAGACCTCAGGCCAGTTAGCCGGCATGGCATCTCAGCAGCAGAGTGACGAGCGACAAGCGATGCCCGACGACCCGGTAACGCACCATGACGCGATACGTCGCGACGATGCGGACAAGTGGAAGGTGGCCATGCAGGAGGAGTACGACGCCCATGTATCCAACGAAACGAGGACCTTGACGGAACTTCCTAAGGGCAGGAAGGCGATCCGTTGCAAGTGGGTATATCGCACGAAGCTGGATGCCGACGGGAACCTTGACCGACATAAGGCGCGGCTGGTCATCAAGGGATTCTCGCAGCGAAAGGGGGTAGATTATGACGAAACATAGTCCCCGGTGGTTCGTCACAGTTCGCTACGATATCTGTTCGCCATGGCGGCGAAGCACAACCTGGACATCCAGCAGATGGACGCGGTATCCGCTTTTCTCCAAGGAGACCTGGCGGAGGAAATCTACATGGAGCAGCCTCCGTTATTCGTCGATCGTCGGAATCCATCCTTGGTGTGCCGTCTCAAAAAGGCCCTGTACGGGCTGAAGCAGTCCAGTCGAGTTTGGAACAAAAAGCTGGACCAGATGCTGAAGGAGTTTGGACTGACTCAAGCGAAGTACGATCCATGCGTGTACTATCGCATCGAAGAAAGCAGCATGACTTTCGTGGCAGTCTACGTGGATGACGTCATGATTTTTTCGAACGACAATGGATGAACAGCGCAAACCAAAGCGTTCCTGAGTGGCCATTTCCGCATGAAGGATCTTGGCGCAGCGAAGAACTGCCTCGGAATCCGAATCACCCGGTCGGACGGAACTATAGCACTGGACCAGGAGGCATACGTGGAGGCGATGCTGACAAAGTTCAACATGGCGAAGCCAGTGAGGGTGCAGATGAACGACAGGCTCACGAAGGATATGTCCCCAAAGACAACTCAGGAGACGGAGCAAATGACCAACATTCCGTACCAGGAAGCGGTTGGAAGCCTGATGTACCTCGCTCAATGTACCCGACCGGACATCCTGTATGCGGTCAATCAGTTGAGCCGGTACAACTCGAATCCCGGAATGCAACACTGGAGTGCCGTGAAAACGCTTTTCCGATATCTGCGGGGAACATCGGCGCTGAAGCTGATATACCGCCAGGGCGGCGACAGCGACATCAAAGGCTACAGTGACGCGGACTGGGCAGCCAACGTAGATGACCGCAAATCCACCAGCGGCTACATCTTCACGCTGCAAGGAGCAGTTATCTCGTGGTGCTGCAAGCGCCAACCGACGATTGCCTTATCAACCTGCGAAGCAGAATATATGGCACTTTCGGCTGCTGTTCAAGAGGCATCGTGGTGGCAAGGACTGACCAGACAATTCGAAGCGGCTGGTCCGATCACTATAAATTGCGACAACCAGAGCACCATTGCGATTGCCAGGAACGGTGGCTACAACCCTCGGACCAAGCATATCGATATCCGTCACCATTTTATTCGGGATGCACTGGAAAGAGAGATAGTCAACATCAATTACATCGAATCAGACAGCCAACTCGCGGCTCAGCAACTGCTTTGTCAGGCGGTTTCTGAGTGGGAGACGGATATCGCCATCATTTCGGACCCATACCGAGTACCCGCCGGCAACGGCAACTGGGCCTCGGATGGGACCAGGAAAATGGCGGCGATATGGACGACGGGTAAATACCCCGTGCAGGAGTTGGTGTCTACTACCTACGAGGGCTTCGTGGTCGCCAAAGTAAACGGGGTCTTCTTCTGTAGCTGTTATGCGCCTCCGCGGTGGCCGATCGAGCGGTTCACGCAAATGCTGGACCGATTAACGACCGTGCTAATAGGGCGAAGGCCGGTGGTAATAGCGGGTGACTTTAATGCCTGGGCTGTGGAATGGGGAAGCCGTTTCACGAACCAGCGGGGTCAGATCCTGCTAGAAACACTGGCCATCTTAGATGTCGACTTGGCTAACGTCGGTACCAAGAGTACCTATAGTCGAAATGGAGCGGAGTCAATTATTGACGTGACCTTTTGTAGTCCTGGCCTAACAAGTAGTCCGAACTGGAGAGTAGATGATGGCTACACTCACAGCGACCACCTGGCGGTTCGCTACAGTATCGACTACAACAACAGCAGACAGCGGATAGAAGAAGAGGCGGCTAGGCCAAGGCCAAGCCCTCGTAGGTGGAAGACATCATACTTCGACGAAGAGGTATTTAGGGAAGCGCTCCGCCGTGAGCGAATCTTACTCGGTTTAGACGGCGACGAGCTGGTAGCGGTGCTCTCACGTGCGTGTGATGCGACCATGCCTAGGCGAGTCCACCCTAGAAATGGGAGGCCACCGGCTTACTGGTGGACCGACGCGATTGCGGACCTGCGCCGCGCCTGCCTACGGGCTAGGCGGCGGATGCAGCGAACACGATCAGAGGAAGAGCGAAACGAACGGCGGGTGGTGTTCGCCGCTGCAAAAGCCGCGCTCAAGACCGAGATAAGAGCAAGCAAGAAGGCCTGCTTTGAGGGTCTCTGTCAGAGTGCCAATACGAACCCGTGGGGTGATGCCTACAGGATCGTTATGGCCAAGACGAGAGGTGTGATGGCTCCTACAGAGCAATCTCCAGAGATGTTGGAGGGGATCATTGGAGGACTTTTTCCGCGTCATGATCCTAGTCCTTGGCCTCCTTTCGTAGGACAGCCGGGGACTGGGGCTGGCGATGAGGAAAGGGTCACCGATGTGGAACTTGCGGGGATAGCTAAGTCCCTTAGCGTAGGTAAGGCCCCAGGTCCGGACGGAGTTCCGAACCTGGCCTTAAAAGTAGCTATTGCAGAAGCTCCCGAGATGTTCAGGTCTGCTATGCAGAAATGCCTGGACGAGGGAGTTTTCCCAGAAGCTTGGAAGTGGCAGAGCCTGGTACTATTGCCAAAGGCGGGGAAATCACCCGGAGACCCGTCGGCATATAGACCAATATGCTTGATTGACACGGCGGGGAAGGTGCTCGAAAAGATCATCCTCAATAGAATGTTGAAGTTCACTGAGGGCGTAAATGGTCTCTCGAGCAACCAGTATGGCTTCCGGAAGGGGAGGTCCACCGTAGACGCTATCTTGTCGGTTACAAAAACCGCCGAGAAAGCACTCGAGCCTAAGAGGAGGGGAATTCGCTTCTGCGGGGTAGTGACTCTGGATGTAAGGAATGCATTTAATAGCGCCAGTTGGGCTGCTATTGCCGATGCGCTCTTGCGTCTGGGGATACCGGAGTACTTGTACAAGATTCTCGGAAGCTACTTCCAGAATCGCGTACTAGTTTACGACACGGAGGTGGGTCGGAAGTGCTTTCACATAACCTCAGGAGTCCCGCAAGGTTCCATCCTGGGTCCGGTGTTATGGAATGTCATGTACGACGAGGTGTTGAGGTTAGAGTACCCAGTGGGAGTGGTGATCGTTGGATTTGCCGACGATATTACGCTCGAAGTCTACGGTGAAACGATCGAGCAGGTGAAGTTGACTACCGACCACTCGATCAAGGTTGTGGAGGCGTGGATGCGGTCCAGAAAACTGGAGCTGGCTCACCACAAGACAGAGGTGACGGTTGTTAACAACATGCAGTCGGCGCAGCAGACGGAGATCAGTGTAGGAGAGTGCACTATCCTGTCGAAGCGCTCTGTCAAGCACTTGGGCGTGATGATCGATGATAAGCTTACCTTCGGTAGCCACGTCGATTATGCCTGTAAAAGAGCCTCCACAGCTATTGCGGCACTGTCCCGGATGATGTCCAATAGCTCAGCGGTGTACGCCAGTAAGCGCAAGCTTCTGGCTAGTGTTGCTACGTCCATACTTACTTAGGTATGGCGGCCCGGCGTGGGGTACCGCGCTAAGTACTGAATGCTACCGACGGAAGCTGGAAAGTACTTACAGGCTTATGTGTCTGAGGGTTGCAAGCGCGTACCGTACCGTGTCACACGACGCTCTCTGTGTCATTACTGGTATGGTGCCTATCAGCATTCTTATCAGTGAGGACATGGAGTGCTTCGAAATGCGCGGCACAAGAGGCATACGCAAGACTGTCAGGATGGCCTCTATGGTCAAATGGCAGCGCGCGTGGGACAGTTCCACCAAAGGAAGGTGGACCCATAGGTTGATACCGAGGGTAGATAGTTGGATTAATAGGCGCCATGGGGAAGTTACATTCCACCTGACACAGGTTCTTACAGGTCATGGTTGCTTCCGACAGTATCTACACCGTTTCGGGCATGCGGATTCTCCCGAATGCCCAGTGTGCAATGGTTTAGAGGAAACGGCGGAACACGTTTTGTTCGTGTGCCCGCGTTTTCGCACAATGCGTGACCGCATGCTTGCCACATGCGGGGAGGACACAACTCCGGACAACTTGGTCCAGAGAATGTGTAGGGATGAGATTAGCTGGAATGCCGTTTCAACGGCTATCACCCATATCGTCTGGGAGCTACAGAGGAGGTGGCGCGTGGACTCGGAGAATGGCTAGTCCAGATGCAGTACAAGAGGTGGTCCAGGGGTTCGAAGTCGGCTTCGTAGGTCATACCGGTGCCCTGCGGTCGAGATCGACCCTTACAGCGATTAAGTGGCCGCGGAGAGGAAGTCCCGGTAGCGGTGCTGTCGTGGCGTCGGTCTACTGGGTTGGATCTGAGCCTGCGGTTGGAAAGGGGTCCCCGGCAAGGGTCGGGGTAGGTGAGATCCTGCTGTCTGCAACCTACGGGTGCATCTGATAGGGCCTCAAGGGTAGTGATACCCTTCCTTACGGGCAGGTCCGATCGGGTTGCACGTGGGCATCAGTTCTTGATGTCCGCTCAGCAGTAGGGCGCGGGCGGGGTTGACCCTGCCCGCCTTCCGAGGACAAAGGGGGTGGCGAGGACCACTCGGGAAACTGGCTAAGCGCCAGCATGCTATCGTGATGGACTCTCCAGAGCGAGTCATCGATGTTCGTTGCTGTTAGGTTACGGCAGCTAACCTTGAGGGTGCGATATGCACTAGCCCCTCTCTGAAGCAATACCTTCTTGGTGGTTCCGGAGAGACGTAGGGTTTGGCGACCATAGGAATGTGTTTTAGTGGGTCGAGGAGAGAGTAGTCCTGGCTTCTACCGGCATTGTAGAAGACGGCCTCATCCCCACACTACCCTAACCTTCCTGTTAGGGTGTCTGATGAGCAGATTTATCCCCCTATGGTTTAGAAGGAAAAAAAAAAGACAGCCAACTCGCCGATGGCCTCACGAAACCATTATTACGGACGAAACTGGAGAAGAATCGTGAAGCCATAGGAGTCCTAGCTTAAGGAGGAGTGTTAGAGTAAAGCGTAGTAAGCCATGACTTTTATTCAAATAAAATTTTCACTTTCTGTTCACACGTCAAACGAACAAGTCGTTTCTTTTACATTCTGAAGATACAATAGTTATGGTTCCAATAACCTTTTTGCCATTTATGGAAATCTCCGGAACAGACCAGGAATTGAACCTGTGACCTTCCGTGCTGAATAGCCGTGTGATTAAGCATCTGCTATATGTTGGCCGCAGGGTAGTAGTTGGGGGGTACGAGGAAGTCTAAGAGGCGGAGATTTTCTCAGAGGGTGTTAGGGGATATGAGGGGCGTTTCAGTGGATCTCATTGGGCTTCATGAGGCCTTAGAAACGCTTCAAGGCTCTCAGGGGTCTCAGAGGCGATTCTGGGGATCTCTAAGTTATTTCAAGTGGGTACCAGGGAGTTTTAAGGAATTTCCAGGGATTTCAGGGGCGTTGAAGGGGGTTTTAGGGTCGTCTGAGGGACATTTCAGAGGGTCCCAGGGGCACTTCAGGAAGTGCCAGACGGTACCGGCAGATTTCAGGAGTGTTTCGAGGGAGACCCAGGAGATCTCAGGGTTGTTTCTGGGTCCCAGACAACCAGTAATCATATAAGATGTTGCATAAGATCATAAAGTGGAGGTCATATGCGTGCATGCCTCCAATTAGGCGCATGTAAAATGTACGCATATCGACTCCACTTTCACATCTTCTACGATCACTGATTGACTGGGGTGGTTTCAATGGAAGCACCACGATGTTTCAGTGGCGTTCAAGAGGGTCTTAGGGTCGTTTCAGTAGGTCTCAGGGGCGTTTCAGAGGGTTTTAGGGGTTATCTGAAGATCTCAGGAGTGTTTGAAGAGAGACTCAAGTGGCTTCAGGCAGGATCTACTGGTACCTATTGAAACCCATTGAAACGTCCCTGAAACCATTTGGAACATCCCTGGAACTCTTTTAAACACTTTGATGCATCCCTGAAGCCCTCTGGAATTCTCCTTAGACTCTTTGGAGCACCTCTGGTACCCCTTTGGAACCTCTGGGACTGACATCTACTGGTATCCTATGAAACCCCTAGAAACGCCCACGAGATCTGGAACTTTGCTTAAACCTCCTGAAACCCTTTGAAGCGTCCCAAAGGCCCCTCGGGATCCACCTGAGATCCCATGAAAGGCCCTTGCGTTCCCCTGAAGTACCCCGAGCTGCCTGAAGACCTCCTGAAACACCTTTAAGCTCCTAGAACGCCTCTGAGACTTCCTGGCAGTGACACCCAAATATGTATAAATGGCATCCTTGCCACGTTGACTCGCTCTTAAAAAAAACCTGAGACCCTTTTGGAATGCTCCTGAGACCTTCTGGTCCCTGAATCCCCTTGAAACTCCCCTAAGACTCTCTGGAACTTTCATGGAATCCCCTGAGACTCTTTGAGGCGTCACTAAGCCCACTCCCTGAGGTGCCTTAATGCCCCTTAAAATCCCCTAAAGCGTCCCTGAGACCCCCTAGAACTCTCTAGAATCACCTGATATCCTGAGACTCCCTTAAATGCCACTGAGACCCTTGAAAATGTTTCTGAGGCTCTTGGAACCACCTGAGACCCCTCGAAGGGCCTTTTAGGCCCAATGGCACCCATTAAACCCTGTCAGATCCTCTTGAAGGCCTCTTGAAACCTCCTGAAACCGCCTGAGATAACTCTTTCTCTCTGACACCCCTTGTTGACCTCCTTGAAACGCCCTTGAGATGTCATGGTAACCTTTAAAATCCCCAGTAACGCTCCTGAGAGCTTCTGGAACTTTCCTGAAACCCCTGGAGAAACATCCCTGAGGCACCCTTGGAGCTTCCTTGAATTGCCGCTGAGATCTCCTGGCACTCCCTGAATCGCTCCATAGTCTCAAGGGTATTTCAGTGAGCTTCAGAGATTTAGGGACAAGGAAAAGGAAATTGATGAGGTTTCCGGAACGTTTCCGGAGGTTTCAGGGCAGGGGGTCTCAGAAAGTTTCAAGGGATTTTAAAGGACACTTCAGAGGGGTCCTAGAGGGATTTAGGGAGTTTTCAGAGGTGTCGTAGGAGATCTCAGGGGACTCAAGTGTTTAAGAGTTTCCGGGGGGTTTCAAGGGTGGTACATGGGTTCTCAGGAAAAATTATGTTAAATGTCATGAATTTCACATGAAGTTGATGTTTTAATATTCCAAATATTCTGTCCGAATCATTGGCAATAATAGTCGTAGGCGGATTGTTAAACTGAATGGTATAATATTTCTCTTGGAATGAAGCATTGAAGCAATTGTGTGTTCGGAAATGATTAATTTCAAACATTATTGAAGTCTGCTTGAGAGGTTACAGGCGGTTTTCTTGGCCTTTTCTGGTGGCTCTCGGGGGATTACAGGGGCGTTACAGGAGGTCTCAACAAGTTCTAAGGACGTTTCATGAGTTTTTAGTGGATTTTAGGGTTTTCCATAAGGTCTCAGGAGACTTTCAGAGAAATTTTATGGGGTCTCAGGGGGATTCAGGGGATTTTCAGAGGCTTTGACCTAGATTCGACTTTACATCAAGAACTGGAGGAGAGAGGGAGGAACGTTTTCACTTCTGTCAAAAAAAATACAATAATAAATAAAATAAGCAGTTCCTCAGTCCTTTGTTTGGAGTAGGATGAAAATGATAGCATAGGTTTAGTAAGGGAACCGACATGCACAATTTTCGGCCTTCCGAGTCAAACTGAAACAACCAAATCGATTAAACTGTCGACGCTAGAAGGTGAGAACCATTAACGCACCACCTGTTTGCTTACCGCGTGGCTTAGTTCCGCAGTAGGTACTAGTCAGCTATAGTATACTAAGCTCACAATTATTCAATCTGTGCGAAGGTTTCGATCCGGCCAATCTTATGGTGTTTTAATGTTTTTGGCGGTGGTAAGCGACAGGAACAAAAAAAACATCGACTTTAAGCCATGGCTTAGCCACAATTATCGATGACGAACGGACTGAGGGGGGGAACGCTGAGGTCGAAGCAGATCAAATGTAAACAAACAAATCTTACCTTGACTTTCACTTAGCACTGTTGTTGACGAAGTCGTGTGCTGCGTTTTCGATTGGATTGAATTATTTTCGGACATTACAAATAGACGCATTGCAAAACTAATACCTACTGAACAACAAATTTATCTACAGATTGTTTAATTGGTTAAGGTACATATGGAAATCACATGGCACACTACACGCTTGTTCACCTAGTTAGAGAGCGAGACTATCGCAAGGATGTTTGCAGCTGTCTCCGCTACTGCCGGCCGACGATGCTCCGGAAGCATCTGCCGAGCCCTGGGAGGATCCACCGGACGATCCGAGGGATGCATTGAGAACTAAACTGGTGACACCACCGACGATCGATGCCACGATGTTACCGATGAAGCCGAACAGGTCCGATCCCTTTGGAATGATTTGTTTGGATTAATTGATTGAATGAGTTGTAACAAACATCTAGAACTCACCTTGTGCTGTCCAGCACCTTCCGCCTCCGGATCACCCTTCCGCTTAGCTTCTTGCAGTCCCGCGAAGAAGTTGTCAATGAAAAGCTTCGGCCTTAGAGGAAGGTTTTCATCATCAGGATCCTACAGTTGCAGAAAAGTGCCAAAAATGAAATAAAGATTCAATCAATATTGTTATTGCGCAGCATTGCGTTTTCTGAAGAAGGGCAACAAACAACATCTCCATCACCGCCGTCGAAGGCATTGGCCACCACTTGTGTCCCGAGCAGTCAGTGCGCGCATCTCCCAGGGTAATTCCATACGCAACCTATTCCGATGCGTTTAAAGCAATATCCAATTTCACTTCGCTACTGCCCTATTGCCCCAACGCCGCACTCGCTGCTGCCGGCACTGGCTGGCTTGGCAAAAACTCATCAGGCCCGATTACATGGTTTCATCATTTTATCGTAAATTATATGCATCGTGCCTTTCGACGTGGTTCTTTTTTGCTTTGTCTAATTCTGCTGTCGGCTCGGGAGAGACGTGAGCTGGTGCTGCTACGCCGCACCGGTCTACAGGCACTAAGAAAAGTAGAGACCACTTAAAACTAAGTCGTAGTCTTTGCCATTCTTTCGCAGTCGAAGCGAGGTGAGGTTGTTTGGTGTCCATCATAAATGTCAAATTATAGTTGAACGCTGTTTCATTTGAGGTGATATATGCCCGTCAAATCGTAAAAAAACTTAACTGGACCACTTCAGGTTACGACTGGGCTTATTAATTGATATAAGATTGCGATTCGGAGCAAAGGTTCATTACTTACAGAGCTAAGTGCGGCAATGACCGATCCCAGAAAGTTTCCAAAGAAGGCTCCGTTGTTGTCCTGTGAATTGTTAAAGCGAATTGATGGTCGGTTAGAACTACGCTAAAATCGAAAAGAATTCTATTGTTTCTACACAGAATACATATAAATGAAACTACTTACAGCGCCTCCGCCCGAAAATCCCTCGATAGCAATGCCTACGTAGCTTCCCAGCACTTTTCCAAAGTTTTCGTCACCCTGGAAGAAAACACAAATTAGGTCCAACAACTCGAATTTCGATCAAAATCATCTCAACGAACCCCGAGTAATCCAGCAAGCAGACCTGCACCTGTTCCCAGTAGTCCAGGCACGTCTAGTCCGTCAGGCTGTAAACAAACGTTCTCATTACAAAATCAAATAACATATAACCAATCTCAACACTTACGCCGAAGATATTCGTAATGGCAGCCGACAGCGCCCCCACCAGTGCTCCAACATCCGAGCCCTCGTCTCCACCGCTCAAATTAGCAATCAATCCTACCAGCCCACCGGGCATCTCTTCTTCCGATTCCGACTCGGACTCATCCCCATCGCCTCCCAACGAAACCGAGATACCATTTTCCTTGCTGTCCTTTCCCTTCGCCGGGCCATCACCACCATTTTCGCCACCCTCGCCACCCTCGCCACCCTCATCGTCAGCATCTTGCCTTCGCCGGAACAACGCATCGATGTGGTTCTCCAGATCCCTCTGGACCACTGCTTCGTAGAAGCTGTAGTCCGGCAGTCTATTCGTTCCGCCCATCGTGATCTTAGCCTTAACCGCTGCCGCATCCACCTGATCCATGGTGGCCAGAGCATCGTGACTCTCCAGATATTGGACCGTTTCCTTGATCTTGGTCGAAAGGCCGCTGCGCATCCGGTTGATGTGGCGGTTGACCTCACGTTTGATCTGCTTCAGGTCGTAGTCCGTCTGGTTGGGGTTGATCGTGCCGGGATTTTTCCGCAGTAGGGGAAGCGATGCTCCGGCAGTTTGTTTTGCGCGCTGGAAGTGGAATAAAATGTATTTGAATGATTTTTTTCGTCTACAATTGCGTTATTTTCTTCTCTCAGCTGGTTCACCTCGGAAACTCCAGGAAGTTTCCAGAGAGCTTAGAAGAAGGGGGTGTCAAGTGGGCTCAGAGGCATTTCAAAAGGTTCCAAGTGCCCCTGAGACCCCCTGGCACCCCTGAATTGGTCCTATGACATCCAAACACACCGCTTTGAAACCCCATGGAATCCCTTGAAACCTCTCTGAGATCTTTGGAAACGGCCATGGGACTCCATGACACTGCTCTGAGGGGCGAAGTTTCAATATCAACAAACATTTCGAGCTGAAATTGGATAGGCAGCCACTCATTTTAGATTCAGACGCATATTACATAATGCTAAGTGAGGGGGTATGGGGGTCTACCGCTGTGTTACGCTCCATACAAATATTTAAAACTTATCATACAAAAGTTGTTACGTGCCGGAGGCGGTCTTAAATTGGGAAATTTCACGTTACGTAATATCAATAGCATTGACAACTAACATTGACTGTTTGGTAGACTTCTTGGGCATTTTTGTGGCGTTTTAGTCTTTTCGGGGTTCAAAAAGTACTATATGTTTTCTATTTCCAACATTTCGATCTTTTTGGATCTTCTTCAGGGAATCTGTAGTTCTATTGGACGTCTACATTGGTTTTTAACACGTTACACAACACTTAACACATACCGAATAGGTTGTTGTTTCTTCGTCTAGTAGTTGTTTTTTAAAACATTGTAACTGTCATTCCTTGTTTTTGCTATAAAAAATATTGTTAATTAAGGAATACCTAATTGTCACTTACTGCTTACAAATTTGTCCGTTTTTTGGAACCGGTAAACCTTCAAATTTCGAACAACTGATCAGGTAATCAGACTTCTTCTTGTTCTTCTTCTTCTTCTTCTTCTTCTTCTTCTTCTTCTTTCTGGCCAAATAGCACCGTTCGGCACCAGTTGTGTTTTACGTCGGCTGGGTCTAGGAGCTAAGCCTTAAATTCCGACGCCCCATGGAGACAGCCACCACACCTGAGGACCCTACATATCGAACCCATCAACACATGGGCCGGGACCTACGGCTTCCTATCCGAGGGAAGACGTGATCACGGATTTTATGGGGTAATCAGACCGTAATCCACTACATATGCGAATAGTTTTCCAAATGACAGTTTAAATTTCGTTCTATTCGTAGGTTGTATGGTCGGTTATAATTGTGTCTGTGTGGTTGGTTCGTGTCATGTTTACATTGGTTCTATTTTGGTTATTCGTTTTCGTTTTGTTTAGGTTTGTTTAAGGGCCCATATAGCCGAAGCGGTAAACGCACGGGTATTCAGCATGATCATGCTGAGGGTGACGGGTTCGATTCCCGGTCGGTCCAGGATCTTTTCGTAAAGGAAATTTCCTTGACTTCCTTGGGCATAGAGTATCTTCGTGCCTGCCACACGATATACGTATGCAAAATGGTCATTGGCAGAGGAAGCTCTCAGATAATAACTGTGGAAGTGCTCATAGAACACTAAGCTGAGAAGCAGGCTTTGTCCCAGTGATGACGTTACGCCAAGAAGAGGAGAGAGGAGGAGGTTTGTTTTAGAGTGAAGTAGACCAGTGTAGACTACGTTCAGATTGTCTGTGTCAATACGTTTGGTTACCGAACTTTGAAGGTTTTGCGGGTCCAAAAAACGGACAAATTTGTAACTAGCAAGTGACAATTAGGTTTTCCTTAATTAACAATAACTTTTTTATAGCAAAAACAAGGAATGACTGTTAAAGTGTTTGAAAAAAAAACAACTACTAGACGAAAAAACAACAACAACTTATTCGGTATGTGTTGTGTTGTGTAACGTGTTAAAACCCAATGTATACGTCCAATAAAATTACAGATTCCCTGAAGAAGATCTAATAAGGATCGAAACATTGGAAATAGAAAACAAATAGTTATTTTTTATCCCCGAAAAGACTGGAACGCCACAAAAATACCCAAAACTTACGTAATATGCGAATGACCCTCAGGATATCAATTGAATGGCCTCTGGTTCTGGTTATACAATTTACAACAACGCCAACATCAGTCAAGGCTTTCTGACGATCTGATGTCCGGCACTTTTCACTCGATTGAGTGTTAGGCAACACAGACAACAAGCCTTAATTGTAGTGTCGCAGGTTTGAAGCATTGTTTGTCATTGATGACGGCTAACCCGACATCAGTAGAAACTTTCAGCACCTCCTACACAATTCGTCTATGATTATCTGCAAAGGTTTTTTTCAGTAAATACTTCTAGGCAGATTGCCTCAAAAATTTATTTATTCCAGAAATTTCTTCAGCGATGCTGTTAACAATTTCCTCAGGATTTTTTTCGCTTCTGCAGGATACCCTTCAGAAATTTCTTCCTCCAGGGATTTCTGTATACTACTCCATTCAGAAAATTTTGCAAGAAATTCTTCTAAGAATCTCTAGGAGTTCTTCTAAAGATTCATTCAAAATTCTTCAAACAACCCTCAGAAATTTATTGATAAATTTCATAAAGAGATTCCATAGTATATTTTTCTGCAACTTCTGTTGGGGCTTCTAAGACATTTTTTTAGATTCTTTCAGGAATCCCTCTACGAATTTCTCCAAGAATCCCTCCAAAAATTTCCCATTCAATTTTTCCATGCAATAACCTCCATAGTCTCGCTAAAAGTTTCTCTTGATTTTTTTTCTAACGAGGCATTTTATGCAGCTTTGTGCAGGTATTCTCCTGGACATTCATTCAGGAAATCCTCCAGGGACTATTTCAGAAATTGCTCAAAGATTTTTAGAGAAAATTTTAGAGGAATTTCAGAAAAAAACCCCAAGTAACAATGAATGCTGCACAGAAAGATTATTAGCTGAACATTGGCTGGTTAGTGGTGCTAGTGGCTGAACACAATGGCAGCTGAATATTGATCTGAAGAAAGGCTTGTTCAGCCTCTTAATTAAGCAATACATAAATGATTGAATATTAAGTTGTATAGAATATTCTTCATCTGTGTAACCAGCTTTAAAACATTAACCAGACTGCAGAATTAATCATCTGTTGTTCAACCTTTATTCAAATAATTTTTGACAGCTGTGCCGAGCAAGTTTTCGTAGTGTTCGCATCACTTCTCCAGCCTCAATGCAGACTCAGTTCAACTAGTGTTCTTGATTATTCAGACACAACAAGTGATGCTTTCGTTTTCGGGGATCTGTATATAATTGTGTGTGGTGTAGTTACTTAAGTAAGTGGATATGAATCAGGAGGTACGAGTTCAATTCCCAGTTTTTCACATCGATTATTTTTACATTCCAGTATATCCGCAGTAGCCGCAAATAATGAAAATATGCTTACGAAAGAGTTTTTTTAATCACAATAAATAAATTTGATTGATTATTAATTAAGCACATATTAAGCCTTAAATCAGCCATTGAGAGAACCTCCGATCAGCTAAAGGTTGAATAAAATCACCAATATTAGATGTTTAGGAACTGATTAAAGGATTATACCACTTGTGCCCAGCTATTGTTCAAATAAAGGCTGCTTTAAAGTGGTTGGAAAAACGTTTCTACAGCCAGAAATTGTAACCTGGGACTTCATCGAAGAATTTTGAAGAGATTCATGCTATTCCTGAAGAAATCCCTGGAATTAATTTAGATACATTTTTGGAGAAGTTTCAGAGCCAACCCGACCAGGAATTTCTGAAGAATCTCTGTAGAAATCTCAGGAAGATCTCTTGAATCTCTAAAGGGACATCCATAAAAATCCCAGATATATTTTATCAATTTCCGAAAAACTTGCTGGAGAAATACCCGGAGAAACTCCTCAGGAAACCCTTGCCGGGATTCCTAGAACCGTGTATTCTGTGTAATCTGTGAACGCATTTCAGAAGAAATTCTTGTAGGAATTCCTGAAAAACGCTTAGATATGCTTCTGTAAAGATCTCTGGAGACATTTTCGAAGAATTGTAGAAAAAAATCTACAATTTTCCTAATCAATGTTTCAGAAGAATTTTTGCAGTAATTTCTGGAGAAATTCCCGACGAAATATCTGAAAAATATCCTGGAGAAATTTCTTTAAAAAATCTTTAACAGATGTTCTGGCGAAACCGCTGGGTAGATTATAAGATTGAACTCCTGGAGTAATTTCTATGTAATATTTATTAAAGGAATCTTTGGACTCATTTCTAGGGATTTCTCTTATAGAACTCTTCGAGGATCGTTTGACGGTATTTTTGGATGAATTTCGGAAGGAGTACGTGAAATATTTTCTAAAAAAAAATCCTTGTAGAAATTTCTGGCGAAATCCTGATTTATTTGTTTTTTAAAAGGAATCGCTGAAAGCATTTCCGAAGAAATCTGTGGATGATTTGGAAAGAATCTATGGAGAGTTTCTGATGAAACTCATAAAAGAGTTCTAGAGGAATTTTTGGAGCAATTTTGGAATAAATCCAAGGGAGGTTTTATGAAATTCTACTAAACATCTTCTCATATATTGGAGACTGCTTCAGATCTGAGCAAAATTATATTTACCAACTTTTTGAAATATGAATGCTTACAAAAATTTGGCTAGGTGTGTGGGGCTGAGTGGATATTATGGATGGTAGCAACATCAGCAATGTTAATGAATATTTACAACTTTACAACTCCATCTTAGATTTGTGCAAGTATTCATGCTATGCAGAACTTTGAAGAAAATTCTAAAGGGAACTATTTTCCAATCCATGCAATATTTTTCAAAATAGTGGGCTTCGTGGCCGTACGGTTAGCGGCACCAGTCGTCTAAGCTTTTCGTAAGCCTCGAAGTGCGGGTTCGATTCCCGCTCCAGTCGGGGAAAACTTTTCGTCAAACGGAAAATTCTCCATTGGGTCACTGGGTGTTATGTGTGTTGTCCGTTGTCTCGTGTTAGTGTAATGTTCAGTCTGTGCAGCCTCTGGCTGAAGACGGTGTAGTGTCTTTTTAAAAAAATATGTTTTGAGAAATTTTCGAGAAAAAATCATTGAAACATCTGAATTAATACTAAAAAAAAACTTAGAAAATCCTGAATCTTGAAAAAGTTTCCGAACGAATATTTGATAGATTTTTCTAAAGAGCCAGTAGAGGAATATCTATGTAAATTTGTGAAATATTTCTTTTGTGTTGAAATCTCTTGCTCATTTATAAGCTTATTGAGACGCTCAAAAGCTGTCGCGTACAGTAAACAGCAGTCACACACCGGCATCCAGATGACATGCAATTAGGTCGATAAGCAATTAGCAGAGAGCAGTTTGTATTCATTTTCGACAACAGTCATTACACATCAGTCTATCTGCTTAATCGTTCATCAAACAAGATCGCTACAATTTCGTTATTGTCTTTGTTTATGTAGGTTGAAATTCGCAAACCGATAAGTTAAGTAAATATATATGTTTTAAGAACAAAGTGCACGTTACTAATTTTAAGAATAAATCATAGTGATAGCCTTTTAGAAGAACAACTTGTGAGAATGTTATTGTGGTGAAGTAGCGAACAAACTTTAAAAGAACTTTGATGAACGGCATAACAGTATATCTGAAGCAACGTCTTTTAATTTACACTGTGTAAACACTTTTGTGTCGAGGCATTCCTGGAAGAAGTGCCAGTGTCACAGAGTATTTTATTCTGGACGTGCAAGTTCCCAGAGCAAAAATGAAAAACTTATATAAGTAACTTTTCTTACAGATATGTAATGGCAAAAAATCGCATACATCTAGTAGGGCGGAGCAATACCTTGTTTCACATTGTTTTGATCTCAAGAGCTGGCAGTGACTAACTTGGAGTAACCTCGATGACACCACTGACTTGCAGGCCTTGGTGGCGTTCCAGGGGGTCTCAGAGGCGTTTCAGGGAGTCGCAGGAGATTTGAGGGAGTATCAGGGGCGCTTCGAGGATTTCAAAGGTGTTTAAAGTGGTCACAGGGGATTTTATGGGGGTACCCAGAGGTCTCAGGGGCGTTTGAGGGAGTTTCAGGAGGTATGTGGAGCCTGAAGATCTTTGGACCAGGCCCGTGCACAGAAGTGGCGCCAAGGGAGGGTTTTTTCCCAATATCGGCAAAAGGCGGAGGGGCGCCAGTGTATGGAGCGTTCAAAATGTAGGGGTTTAATACACAACCACCACCCCCCCCCCCTTCCTCCCCCTTGTGCACGGACTTGCTCACGACTGTTGTAGGGGTCTTCAGGGAGTATCTGAATGTCTGAGGAAAATTTCAGGGGGTACAGGGGCCTTCCGGAGGTTCCTGACTGCAATTCAATGATTCGTTTTAGAAACATATTTCTTTTTTTAATGCTGCTGAGCGATAAGTTTTATTTATGTCCCAACCCGTATCATCAACATTTGAATAAAAAGACATGGCCACCGACTTCAGCCAAAACTGTACAGACTGAACGAAACTTAACACTAGACAACGGACATGACACATATTACGTGCACCAGTGGACACGAGGAAGAGACATTTCTTGCGAAACGTTCTATCACTCGGAGCGGGAATCGATCCCTCATTCTTATGCCATGGTACGGTTATACGCTTGGTGACGCTAACCGTCATACTGAAATCCAAGGAGATAACGACGAACAGACAATTTGAAGCGCCATTTTAAATGCTCTATAAGTGTATCTTGGGCGACTTAGATGACTAATTAGAACTGAGAAAGCTACAACTACAAAACTGTTTTACGCCACCCTAAAGTTAATTTTAAAAAAGCTCTAATTCAGTCAAATTATAAGCTACACAAAAACTAGGTTCAGCAAAGTATCCCAAAATTATTGGATCTATCATTTTTCCGAAGAAAGCATATGGTTATTCTTGCGAACAAAACAGTTTAGCTTCCAATTTTGTTGGTAATATGGACCACCTCAATTTTCATGTAGATTAGAATGAGGGCTTTCTCATTGTAGAAGACCATATGGTCGGGGTTCTGCTAAACCGAACCAAAGACCATTTTTTGAAAAATTGAGTTTTCTTAACCATTGGGTGAAGAAAATGATGATCTTCCTTCCATGTAAAAATCCAGTTATTCTGACAGCTCTTCGCGGAGTAAATTCAAAAATTCTGTTTGGCAGAACATACAGAATATTATTTTGCATCCAACCAGAGTGAATTGTAAACCATTCGATAAAATCAACAAAATATTTTAGTTTTGGTCCAGGTGATGAACATTTCAAGTTCTCCTCATCACCGTCAGATTTCTAACTTCTAACCGACTCATAGTAACAATATGTGAGAGAAATGAACACGTTATTAGAAATATGGGTGTGGAGGAATCAATTATGTTTCGATGGCGCTGATCGCCATCTTTCCAAATCATATTCAGCCAGACCGAACCAAGTCCACAGCATTTTAGGAGCAATTTATTCTCAAGAATACAAAAACCAACTGGTTTTTAATACAAGCGTTATGTCGTAACTGGTAATTGAACACGGGAGCCGTCATTGTACAACAAGGCTAATTAGAATAATAAAGCTTAAAAAAAAATCAAACACTTGGTTCACTTTGGCTGATCGAAAAATGGCGTTTTCACTAAAACCATCCTTGAGAAGAATGTTTAGAACTTGATTCAGACTTAACGACAGACCTTCAGCAAGGTAATATGACCTAGAGGTAACGCGCTTGGTTATCACTCAGCTCAGATGATCCAAGTTCGAATCTTTTTCACATTTTTAAAAACTTTTTTTGTACTTGGTGCACTTTGGCAGAACATTTTCATGGTTTTCGGCGACCAGCATAAATTTGAAGTACACAAATTGCTCCACATTCACATCTCAGAACCTCAGGGCATGCAAAAAAAGCATGGGTGGGAAGGGCTGAGCTGGGAGGGCTTCCGCCGTTCATATTTCAAACTATTTTGAGACCTTCGTGCTACCATACTATACACGTCCTCTTTGATTCATGTAAAGAATTGGGAGTGATATCAATTTCAACTTGATAGACGATGAAAAATCAAGATAATTTTCACAATCCAACTGGTTTTATCTGAAACAAAAAAACACATTCAGCCAAACTGAACTATAAACCACTTTCTAATGTTTTTGTTCAGCCAGAGTGAACTGAGTGCAAAGTACCAAGGAATAAAATGTAATTATATCAATGATTTCAAATAATTTACATGTATTCTTCATTTCTGATGGTTAAAGAAGGCTTGTAAGTCACCTATGTGCGGAAAAGTTTCAAATAATCTCCGCTGTTGTTTATTTGTGAGTGGTTGAACTTTAAGCTTAATTATCTCGGAATTATTTTTTGGAGCTTAGTTCGGTTTAGCAGAACCCCGGCCATATGTGTCTAAACACACTGGAACCTCTTTATTTCATGCACATGGCTGGGAGTGCATGAATTAAAAATGCATAAAAAGAGGGAATTCAGTGTAAGAACTAAGTTTGGAGTTTAATAAGGGAATGGGGCTAAGGGGGTTTCCAGAAAGTTCTCAGAGAGCCTAAAAAGGGTGTTCCGGCTTCAGTGGAGATTCAGGGACGTTCCAGGGGTTTATTTCAAGGGCTTTCAAGAGCCTTTATGGGGCACCCTGTCAAGTTTTGTTACCGTTTTAATGGGATTACGGAGAATTCAGGGGCATTTCAAATTTCAGAGAGTTGCAGATATATTTTAAGGACGTTCCTGTAGGTTTTAGGTGCATTAGAAAGCATTTTAGAAGTGTTTCAAGGGGTTTCTGTAGCATACTAAGAGCCTCGAAAGGGGTTTCAAATTATTTATGATGATTTCAAGGGCGTTTCAATGAGATTACAGAGGTTTCAAGGGTGTTTCAAGGCATTTCATGCCATAACCGTATCAGGGGGTTTCAAGAACATCCTTAAATCAAAGGGCATTCAGGGGTGTTTCAAAAGATATTGTGAACGTAACGTTTTTGAACCCCGCTAAAAACTTCCTGAAATGCCTCCAAAATCCCAGTTAACCCTCTTGAATGTAACGCGACTGAGACCCTCCAAATCCTCCCCAATGTCTCTGAAACCAGCCTGAAAATGCTCTGAAACTTCCGACGAGCGAGCTTTTTTTGGTAGTGTTTTACTTTGAACAAGAGCGCGCGTGCTGAAGGGTTAAATAACTGGAACCTGGATCACTGTGCATTTAGTTACAGGGGTTACTCAAAATAACTGGGACAGGTGAAATTTTCACTTTTGAAAAAATGTTCAACTCGCTGTAACTTTTCGAAAAGTGCATCAAATATTCTCAATTTTTTACTGTAAGTTCATCAGCTAGTTGTGTATCAGTAGTCCAATTTTGGAGAAGATCGGACCATTTTCCACGGAGTTATAAAGATTCTAGAAAAGGGTAAAATTATCCGATAGCCAACTTTGAGCTGTTATATCTCCGGATTCAATGAACCGAATGCAATGAAATTTTGACCAATCATGACTTGTATAATGAACTATGAAAAACCTTTGACTTAACTTAAAATTCTTGACACGGAAGAAAATTATAACGATTAGATTATTTTTCTAATAAAACACCAAATTATCCAAAACTTCAACATCGTTTCAAAATTCAAGATGCAAATTATAGTTCAATTAATTTCCCTCTAAATGACTTATATATAAATGTGTTTTGAAGGAAAGTTACAACATAGCCACTAATAAATTGAGAAAGTAATGGGATGCATATTAGAAATTGATGAATTTACTAAAAAATCGTGAAATGAATGAAATCGTTATAACTTTTTCTCTTGTTAAAAATTTAAAGTTAAGTTAAACGTTTTTAAGAGTTCATCATATAAGTCATGAATGGTCAAAATTTCATTGCAATCAGTTCATTGAATCCGGAGATATAAAAGCTCAAAGTTGGCTATCGAATAATTATACCCTTTTCAAGAATCTTTATATCTTCGTGAAGAATAGCCCGATCTTTTCCAAATTTGAACCACTGATACACAACTAGTTGATGAACTTACAGTAAAAATTTGAGAATATTTGATGCCTTTTTCAAAAAGTTACAGCGAGTTGAACATTTTTTTAAAAGTGAAAATTTTACCTGTCCCAGTTATTTTGAGTATCCCCTGTATTTTAGGTTATTTGTTTTCATTATGCTATATTTTTGTTAGAACCGTCGAGTCGAGAATTTTCAGAAAACCTTAAAGAATTCCTGATGAAACATTTGAAGGGATCTACTATGCTGTTACTGGAGGAATTCTTAAAAGAGTCTTTGAAAAAAAAAAATCCTTATAAATCTTTGTAGCAATTATTTTAGTATCCCAAAGAAATCCCGAACTAAATCTTTGGGGGAGTTTTGTAGAATTTTTGAACGAATTTCTGAAACATTTTTGAAAGATCCTTTAAAGAAATTTTCGAAGGAATCCTCGAAAGATTCACTGATTGAATTAACGAAGATATTTCTGTTAGATTCCTCTAAAAATGCTGGGTAAATTGTTGAAGCAAAAAAAAGGAATTCTTGAAGGAATTCCTGGAAGAGTACTTTATGGAACTCATAAATACGTCAAATGTGCAGTAGAGAAATACTTAAAGAAAGCCTTGCAGGCATTTTCGAAAAAAAAACCACAGCAGGAATTCTGGAATACTATTGTGATGCAATGCTCGAGGAGATTTTTGGAAGAGTTTCTGAACAAATCATCGTTCCTGAAACCCTTGGAGGATTTATTGAATGTTTCCTTGTATGAATTCCGGAAGCAATCCTTTTGGGGAATCCGTGGAGGAATTTTTGAGAGAAGCCATGAAAGAGTTTCTAAAGGACAACTCTGCTGTAATCTTTGAATCTACAATGATATTCATGAAAGAATATTTGGAAAAATGTGTGAACGATTCCGTAGAGGAATTCACGAGGAAATTCTTGGAGGAGTTTCTGATAATGTCTTTTGAGAAGCTACCGAAGTCACTGGGTTAATTTCTCAAGTTATCTTTGGAGGAATTGCTGGTACAATGCATGAGAAAATGAGATGGATTACATACTTGGAGAAGTTCTTGTATATTCCCTGAAGGAAGTTCCTGAAGATATTATTGTTGGAACACTAAAAGAAGTGCATTGAGATTTTTTTTAAGAATCCTTCAGTATATTCTTTCATGAATCCTTGGAGAAACTTCTGAAGAATACTTAGAGAAATTCTTCAGTCTTAATTTTTGACGAATTTCCAGAAGCAATCCACTTAGGAATCCTGATTAAAATGTCCGATGGAATTCATGCAGGACCAGACTTCCTGCATGAATTCCATCGGAAATTTAAATCTTTCTTCAATTAATCTTTGGGTTAAATTACATTTATTTGGAAAAATTATTGAAAGTATCTTTGGCAGCATTCTTAAAAAAAAAACAGCAATTTACAATTCCAAATGAATATTTAATTGAATATTTGGAGAAATATTTCAAAAGAACCATGGAGGTTACCTCCAAAATCTTAGATTAACGTCTCTTATTTTTTTCCTCCCCTGTTGGAGAAATTAAGCCACTGCGTCAAATAAGCTGAACTTTTATGGCATAAACCTCTACTAATCTTCTCTGTATCGTTCCAATTTTAGTATATGTCTTGCCGGAGCAAAGACAATTAACGCATCTACGATTTCAAAAGATTTTCCTGAATAAAAAGTTGAAAGTTATCCAGAAATCCGTGAAGGAGTTCTCGAGAGAATCCTTGGAAGAGTTCCTGTTGGAATGGTTAGACGGATTTGTTGAGAATTTCTTGAAGAAATCATAGAAGAAATCCATGGTGGAGTTCTGAAGGGAGAAACTCAGTTCTATGCTCTTAGAGGAATCCTCGTCGAATTTCTGAATTAATCCTTGATCGATTCTATGAAGAATACTGGCAATACTGAACTTGTTCAATAGATAGAGATCTCCAGTTAGCCTAGTGATTTAGGCTATTGATCGCCAATCCGGAGACAGCAGGTTCGATTCCCGTTCAGGCCAGGAAAATTGTCTCGACTCCCTGGGCATAATGTGTCATAGTACTTGCCACACAATGTACAAATTCATGCAATGACAGACAAAGAAAGCCCTTCAATTAATAACTGTAGAAGTTGAAAAGAGGCAGGCCAAGTTCCAATGCCAATGTCGAACCATAAAGAAGAAGTTATTGGAGAATTTCCTAAAGAAATCATTTAGAGGAATTCTTCGAAGAAATTCTGGAGAAATTCCTGCAAAAACCGTGGAGGAATTGCTTAAGGATTTCTATGAGAATTACCCGGAAGAACAAGTAGATGCCCTTTTGAAGGTTTTTTGCAGAAACTCCTGATAATCCTTTGAAAAAAAATAGGAAACAATCGTCGAAAGAATTCCTGAAAGAATCCTGGATAAAATTACCGAAGAAAATCTGTTCAACATCACTTGTAGGAATCATTGAAGGCCTTTCTGAAGGTCTGAAGAGATTTATGGACGACTTGCTAAAGAAATTTTCGAATAAAGTAATGAAGAAATCCTTGGAAGAATTGGTGAGATAATCGATAGAGGAATTCGAAGGGAAACTTCTTTAAGGACAGAAGAGCTGTGTATCAAATTTGAGATTCATGAGGTGAAACATCTAAAAATAAGATAATAGCGACACGTATATAATGGTTGAATTGTGTATAATTATCACTGGAACAAAAATAACAGTAGATAGAAAATAAATTGTTACCAATTATTGGTATATGATACAGGTATGCGGTATGCCGAAAAGTTTCGCCAAATACAACTCGAAACGAAATTCCGCGGAATTCCACGGAATTCAGCTAGGCGAAATTTATGATTTTGAATTTCGTTTCGTTTCGCCAAATTCTAAAAATTTCGTCACAAAAAATAGATTTTGACGAAATTAAACGGAATTCCGCGGAATGTCTTATAAATTTCGAGAACAAATACATAGTGTAAATGTACGGCTTTAGGACATTTGGTCGAATGACATTTGGTCGAATGACGTTTGGTCGAATGACATTTGGACGAAAGTACGTTTGGTCGAAAGGACATTTGGTCGAATGGACATTTGGTCGAAACCCATTTTGTGGAAAAAGAAGCATATGACATTTAGTCGAATGGTCAATTCGTCGAATGGACATTTGGTCGAAAGGCGCTAACCGATGAAAAGAGATTTAAGTCGAAAAAAATATTCTAGATTTGGGTATCTGAATTTATTTGTTACTGAACTTATTGGGATGAAAGTATGTTTGGACGAAAAATATGCTTTCACCGAAAAAAAATCAACAAATCTCGAAACATAAAATTCAACGGTGACGAAAAACCCAACAAAGAATAGACGTTAAGTTGTAAAGCAATTTAATCATGTTAATAATATCAAACATTAAACAGCAAATATTTCATTCAAGGGTGTTTATTATTAAAATAACTTGTTTTGCAATGTAGTTTTCGTTGGGATTGGTGAAGTAGTTGATTTTCTATCGAAGGTTTCTCGTTATCTTTAATATTGGCTCTTCTTCCAAGTTTCATAATTTCACTGCGTTTTTGTGTAGCACATACTGGCTTTTCCATCAAAGGTTTCTCCTTCTTTTCAACATATGCTGTTCTTTCAAATTTGTTATTTGTGCTGACAGTGGACATTATGGTTGTGATTTTTTTATTGATGATTTTTCCTTCTTTTGAACATAGGCTATTCTTTCAAGTTTCGTATTTGTACTATGTTTAAATGTTATGGCTGCTGCCTTTTTCTCATGTATTTTTCCTTCTTTGAAACATAGGCTATTCTTTCACATTTATTAACCCTCCTAGGATGTTCGGTTTTTCGCACCACGATGGCGTAATGCACGTTCAGCGTGCCTGTTTGGATCATATTGACCCCAACATCGTTTTCCTGTACGCTGTACAAACTGCTGAATGTTTCATAAGAAATTTTTCCTTTTGAACACAAGCTGTTCTTCATTAGCTGATGCATTTTGTTTAGATATTTTTCCTTCTTTCAAACATAGGCTGGTCTTTCAAGTTTACTCATTTCATTGCGTCATGTATCAACTGCTGATTTTTTTCATCAGTGGTTATACCTTCTGGGGTTTTGTTCAAGTTTCCTGATTTTACTATGTTCATATGTTGAAGATGCAGATTTTTCATCTGATATTTTTCCTTCTTTTAAACATAGGCTGTTCTTTCATGTAGTGTTGCAATTGAACTGAACACGAGTCGAAAATATTTAATATAAATGCTTTCAATGTTTTGATTGAAACGCAGTAGAAATTTAACTTGCGTGTCAGAGCTCAAGACCGCCCGTTCAGATACCGATTCAGCTCCGAACTCATACACTACCCGTCATAAGTACGGACTCACAAAAAGTATTGCAACAATATTGCATCACCCTGACTCACCTCGATAGCTCTGAAACCAGTTCACCTACAAAAATGCCGCCCTCAGAAAAGCTGTTGCTTTTGGTCTTCTGAATAACTTTGCTGAAGACAGCATCTTTGTAAGTCCTCAGGTTTTGGAGATACCGAGGTGAGTCAGGGTGATGCAATATTGTTGCAATACTTTTTGTGAGTCCATACTTATGACGGGTAGTGTATGTGCTTACTCTATCGATATGTTATGCGAATAAACTGGTCCGGTCACCCGGAGTTTCAGAAAACCCGTCAATACATTGTGGGGTTGAGAGGGGATGAGGTGTAAGAAAATGTTATTGATAGCCATGACTTTTTGAGATTTTTTTTTCTGGAATAGCCCACCAATGGACTGATGACAAGACTGATTGGTTTATTGGTTTATGATCTTTGATGGTTATTGTAGCTGACATGCTGAACATATTCCTGAAAATCCGGATTTTCCGAAAACCACGGTAATCAGACCGGTTCACTCGGATAAGCTCTCAATAAAACATAAGTTTCTGAATCGAATCCCAAGATTATTCAAATCTTTGAAAAAATGGCAGATATATAACCATTTCAGTTTTGAGGATACCAGGGTATCATGCGTTCCAACTTCCAACTGAAGAATTTTCAAATATGTCTGATCGCAGCGTGCCGAGTTTAAACTTGAACGCGTCACTTTTTTCATGTTATCCTCTTATGGTAGTATCATGCACTGCAAGCAAGTATCATCATTCGGGTATCGCTAGGTGTATTTTCGGACATTCTCACGTACGAAGTAAATAGATACTGCTGATTTGCATTGCTCTAGCAGCGAATGCCACAAGCTGCAGAGCAATATTGTTGGTAACGAAATGATAGTTTTCCAATGACAGGTTCAACAAAAGTTTTTTTTTTTCGTTGATCTGCGAATAGTAGCCCCATTAACGTCGGCATTCTGCAGTTCACGAGCCAGGTGCGCAAGACGTGTGGGTCGAATTAAAGTTCTCACGTTCCAAGATTTGATTTTCCAATCGTTATCCGTAAATCGTTGCCTGGTCTGTTGCCGTTAAATCAATCCGTTTTCTCTAGTTTTGCATTTTTTCTGGTAGGTGACGGTTTAAAACAGGCTTCCTTACCGGGGCTGCTCTGCCTACATGGCGCTCAAGGGGCTACCACCTTGGGTACGCACCTCCCTATTGAGTATTCGGAACGTACCTACTCAAGCTGAAGTCGGAAATACAACAGTGCGCGGACTGCCCTACCTGCTAAGCACATAACTCTTATCTAGCGGTTTTTGTCATCGGCTGGTCTAGTGTCTTTTCATCAGTTAGTGCCTTTCGACCAGATGTCCATTCGACGAATTGTCCGTTCGACTAAATGTCATATGTTTCCTACTCCATTATATGGGTTTCGACCAAATGTCCATTCGACCAAACGTCCGTTCGACCAAATGTACTTTCGACCAAATGTCATTCGACCAAACGTCATTCGACCAAATGTCATTCGACGAAATGTCATAGATTCTAAATGTACATATCATTTATCGAAAATCTTGCTAATCTCAAATTACTGAACAGTGTTAAAAAACATCTTAAATAACGAAAGACAAACCACTCCCAGGCTCTAAAATAAAGACAAAAAAATATCGAATATGCCTCTTAGGGGCTGTCCATAAACCACGTGGTCATTTTTTTTGGACATTCCGAAACACCGCCCGTGTGGTCTTTCGTTTATGCATTTTAATTTTAATTTGTATGGACCGTGGTCTTCGCCCAAAACAAAACCCTCCCCACCTCCCCACCAACATGACCACGTGGTTTATGGATGGTCCCTTATCTTGCAGCTACCATCTTGCTCAATAGGTATGTTTTTAACATTTGCTGTATGCGGGACCATACATAGAGGGCCCATATAGCCGAGGCGGTAAACGCACGGGTATTCAGCATGACCATGCTGAGGGTGACGGGTTCGATTCCCGGTCGGTCCAGGATCTTTTCGTAAAGGAAATTTCCTTGACTTCCTTGGGCATAGAGTATCTTCGTGCCTGCCACACGATATACAGATGCAAAATGGTCATTGGCAGAGGAAGCTCTCAGTTAATAACTGTGGAAGTGCTCATAGAACACTAAGCTGAGAAGCAGGCTTTGTCCCAGTGAGGACGTTTCGCCAAGAAGAGGAGAGGAGGAGGGACCATACATAATATTTTGATTAAATTTTCCGATAGAACCAAATGCAAAAAAAAAGCAAGTAAAGTTTCTGTCCTCAGTTTAGATTCCCAACAGGATTTTTTAGACTAATGGAGAATATTAGGTTAATTATGATGATACAGGGTATGGGATGCACTAGCAAAAGTTATAAGATAACATGGAAACTCTCCCAGGATATATATCTAAGAAAAATATTGGAAATTCCAGGGGAAATCGATTAAGAAAAAATCGGTAGAAAGTAGAATACATGGTAAAATTTCTGGAGAATTTTTTTTTCCAATAAATTTGCAGTTGAACTCTTGAAAGAGTTTTACAATCAAATCTGTATGACGAAGCGTTATACACGGTGTTTCAAACTATTTATTTATTTCAGCAGTGATTTTAAAATGTCAAAATGTAAGATGAGCATAACAAACTCTAACAACGTATATGCACAGTCAACTTTTGTACTAAATTGGTCTTATAGCGTGCCATCAATAATATTTTGGTCTAATTTTTTTTCCAACTATAGGGCACTGCATGAAAATCTCTCCTTCTCTTTCACTCTTACAGAAATTTTGTAAACAACAAGGCCACGAAACGTCAAAGTCCCATACAAAATCAAAACAGTGCAGTGCCCTATTCGCCCAGAATAGAAGAAGAGCTGTAGAAGATTTCATTGCTAAAGGATTCTTTTAAAGCTATTATATTTTTTTTTTAAATTTCGATCATTTCCCAAACTTATCAAGTTGCAAACTTTCAGCTCCATTTTATTCAATGCCTACTTTTGATTTTGAATAAGTTCTAAAAAATCTTTTTTCACTTGTTTTCTTCAACTGTTGTAACAATATGTTAAGCCCTAGGCTAGTTTATTTCGGGACCCACAGGCTTGAATCGAAAGACCCGAAGTCTTTAGGGAGTGGTATTTGACCCGTAAGATCCGGCATGCACTTTAATCATCTCACCAGGTTCGAGTCCAGATCTATCTGGTTGAAGTTTTGGCCTTATACCTAGAGAGGATTGTGTTATATTTTTCGAATAAGTTTGCGGATGCCTTCATATTTAGTGAGTGCCGCACACATTTCTTAAATATTTTTTTTTTCAATTTCTATGTGACTTTTACTTGTATTATTCGATAAATTCAATCATCTATTAATTTTGGATTAGATTTAGGCTTTCTCCAGAAGTTACGCTATCCAACAAAGCTTGATTGGAAAACATCTGGCTGAGGTTTCCATATGATTGCTTCATGTTTCTGATAAACAAACGGCATTAGAGCATGCATTATGCATGAAGCAATCTTGTCAGGTTATTGGTGGAATTAATTAAATTTTAAATATACGTCGCGAAAAATAGTAAAAATATAAATAGCACAGTAGCAAATGAAGCTATGGAATGAGAATATTTATGGAACCTCAATACACGTTACCACAAACACGCAGTAAAAATTCGCAAAAAATTATGTAACTGCAAAATTTCGCGAAACTTTTACGAAAATTTCGTTTCGTTTCGAAAAATATCGAGTGAATTCGGATTTCGTATCGATCTCACGAAACATTTTTGAATTCCGTTTCGTTTCGTACCGCATCGTATCAGAACTTTTGTATTTCGTTTCGTTTCGTTTCGCCTTGAAAAAATCCCATACCGCATACCCTTAGTATATGATAGTTCGCTCTTATGCGCTATACTGATCATATAAATTCTTTGACAATAAGTAAAATTTGAAGTAAATTTTCAGCCATTCAATTCAAATGCTGCGGTTATTGAATAATGGATTCGAAAAGTTATACATTTAATCTAACCCATCATTCAAGTGAACGTTCCGCTAATTTATCGATTACATCACACACAGCCTTCAAACAAAAAAACTTCCTTTCTAAATAAGTCTGTCAATTTTCTGCCGAAAATTTTCGATTTCTGCCACACGCCTGCATTGTTGCATGCCAAAACCTATTTCGAACCCAATCGCCGTGCACTAATCCAATTCGGTTTCCACTTTCCATAAATACCTCGTTGGTTGGACACACGAACACTTTGGCCTCCCGCTGCCAGGTCTGCCTAATTAATCGTTCCTAAACCAATTCAAATCCGCGCACAATCGAATCACCACCGGCGCCGCCACGACAATAATGGCGCGTGCTGTTTTCCCCCATTAATTACCCACAGTCCACACACACACATACCTCGGACAGTTTTCTCATTTCACGCCTGTACTGCTCGTAGGTCATCATTTTGGTGGCCAAATCGAGCGCACCGTTCAGAATGCCGATGGCCACCTGGTCCCGTTCCATGGTGCGCTCGAGGGCCGCCACCTTGCGTGTCTTGGCGTCGAATTTCGACACCGCGAAGGTCCGGCTGAGGTCCTGCAGCTGCCGGTTCAGTTTCCGCTCCATGGCGGCTTCGCCTTGGACGGCTCCGAAGAGGATCCCCAGCATGGCCACCCGTTTCAGGTCTTGCTCCATGGTGGAGGGTGAGGGCGATGGGGGTGCCGCGAGAGAAGGTGATGCTGTGGTCGAGGAATTTGCTGGTTGTCGAAAGGTTGGCACTGGGGTCACTCGATTTGGGGAAGGAATTTGGGTGACCATCACTTGGGGATGAGGTAGAGCTAGGATAGAGAGTTCACCGTGAACGAACAGAACGATTAACCACAAGAACTTCATCGCGACACGATAGCGGAGGTTATAGGTTGTTAACGACTGACAGCGCAGTTGACAATTGTTCAGAATTTATAGGGAAAACTCCAACGGAAAAGAAGGATATGAAGCAATCCCTAATCATAAGATAGACGTCGGATGGCATCACATTCCGTCAGTAAATGACATGAATGAAGAAGACCAAACAGCAGTCAGTGACATCGAAGAGTTCTACCCTGCCATGTTTCACGCTTGATCGGATTCAGTTGTCTACACATCGTTCAAGAATCGTTCGCATTGCGTGGATTCACTCCATGGTTGGCGTATCACGAAGGGCACTCGTTGCGTGTGATTGTAAGCCAGAAGCTTCCAGCCGCCGCCGCTGTCGATAATGTTATTCATACAACTCTCCACCACATTAAAACCCCAAAAGAACATGTTAACAAGAAATTGTGCATAAATCGTCGATGAAGCGCGTGTATGGAGCGGCCGGTGGAATAATTGTTATGCAAATCCGTCCAAGTGCAAATGTTTGGAAATTTGCAAGCCTAATCAAAGTTTAATGAACTTGAGAACAGTACTACATATATTGAACGAACATCCATGTCAATTGCTTGTGTGTTTTCGCTTTTTTATTTCTAGTTTTCTCCATTCTGAATAATTGATGCACAAATTACCTTTTCAACCATTACGTTTTGTGCAAGCTTCCGAAGATTATTACTTGATCATTTTTCTTTCTCATTTAATTGCACGGCCCTGATGCTGCTTAGTTGTGAGCATGGTCATCAGAGGTAGCTGGCTGGCAATGCACAACCGATGCAACGATGAAGCAGTTTGCGATGAAATAGTTCAAAAGATCAATAGTTCACATCACAAGCCGATTTAGTTCCAAGTGTTTTGTTTTGCATCGGTACCCTAGATTAGAGTCTCACCACGAGAAGGGGCGCCCCTCATCACAGCGGTCTAGAACTATACGGATTTTTCAGAATTGTTTAAGCAATGCAATGATTATACTAATAAAGATCTGATCCAAATAACATTTTTAAATTTAAATTTAAACGAAGATTTAGAGGCGTTTAAGAGAGGGGCTTAGGGGGGTCCAGGAGGTTTTTAGGAAGATTTAGAGCATATTCGGCGGATTTCAGCGGTGTTTTCATAGGCATTTCAGGAAGTTTCAGAGGAATTTAAGAGGCGTTACGAAAGCGTTTTCGGGAGTTTTGAAGGGTCTGCGGTGCGTTTCATGGGGTCCGTGGAAGTTTAGGAGGGAATTTCAAAGCCATTTCAGAAATTTTCCGAAGATTTTCAGAGATCCCTTCACAAAAACCCTGAAAATGTCTTGAAACGACCCTGAAATGCCTTGAAGCGTCCCTAAAACCTCTATAGTCCTTTTGAAATATTCTTGAAATCTCATCCATTTGAAATATCATAATCAATTTCAAATGTCTTTTAAACCCCTTGGAACTCGTTTTAAATGGCTCTATAAACCCCCTTGAAACGCTCCTGAAATCCTCTTAAAACGCCCCTGTAATGCTATCAAAAGCTCCCTTATCCTCTGGGAAGCCCGGGTAACAATTTTATGCTGTACAAACGTTTTTCCAACTATTTCAATGCATCCTTAATTTGAACAAAAGCAGAGCTAAGCACAAGAGGTATAATCATTTATTCAGCTCCTATACATCTAATTTTGAATATCACCAAAATTCAACCTATAGCTGATTTGTTGTTCATTGAAAGGCTTAATAAGTACTCAATCAATTTTATTTATTGTGTAAGAAAAATCGTTGCATTATATATACCATTTGCGGCTTTTTTATTTCCGGAAGAGATATTTAGGAATGTATTAATTAATTAATGGGAAAACTGGGAATTGAACTCGGGCCTCCTGATTTATGGTCACTCACTTAAGGAGAAACATCAGAGAATACATATATAGCTGCCACAATTGCTGACTTGGACCTTTGCTCACGATTTCAAGAGCACCAATATCAAAAAATCTAAAACAAATGCGCTCAATTCGGAAAATTTGCCTCTTTTTTCAAGTGAGCAAAGCCAGGATTAACAAGTGCAGCTTGGTTTGATGCTTCGTTCGTTAGATTTGTGCCTCTAAAGTTTGTATGCAAAATTGCAATGGGATTTCTTGTTGTTTCACATTCAGTAACTACACCACACACAATTGTATGCATATCCTTGAACACGAAAGCATTACTTGTTGTATCTGAACAATCAAGAACATGAGTTGACCTAAGCCTGTATTGAGGCTGAAGAAGCGATGTGGACTCTACAAAAAACTTGTTTGGGTCAATTGTCAAAAATTGACGGTTTAACAAGAGATGATTATTTCTACATACTGGTGTATTTTTTAAAGCTGATTATACAGATGAATACTATAGTATTCAACTTTATATTCAGCCATCTATGGATTGCTGACTTAAAACGTTGAACAAGCCATACTTCAGACCAATATTCAGCTGTCATTGTATTCAGTCTCTGACACCATTGATCAGCCAAAGTTCAACTATTAATCTCACTGTTCAGCATTCATTGTTACTTGGAAGGCCCTCAAAATGCCTAAAACAACTTCTTGAAACCCCCTTTTTAAGGCGTTCTGGAAACTCCCTGAAAACTCTCTAATGACCACGAAGACGTTATTGAAGCCGAGCCAGATTCTCTGCAACGTTATTGTTGAAGAACGTATCCCCAAGTAACACACTTGTCACCGAAGGGTCACGGCGGCGCAGGTTTTTGTTGCGCAGAAGTTGCTGTGACTTACTTCTAACAAGTAAGTGTTGATTTGTTAGAAGAAAGTCATAGTGACTTAAGGACTGTTCAATTTATAAAACGGACAACTTTACAAGGCTAAAAAAAGAAGACGCGTTGTTCAAATTTAACCACCCTTGCTTCGTTGTTCAGTACATCATCTTTCATTATAATAATAATTTTTGAGTCGAATAAAAATAGTTATATTTCATAGAAAATCGACCAGGTGTTAAATGAGGTGAATTTTTCGATTGCGGAAAATTGAAAATATATATAAAATCACTGTTCACATATGGTATATCGTTTTTAATACCAGAAAAGTATGTGCCATGCTGCAGCAGCATGAGCAATAAACATTCTGGCAAAATTTAAACTCAATTGGAAAATTAAGTGTTGAGATATTAAAGTCTCAAGTGAGATTCGATTTTTTGAATAAAATTCAATTGTAATGCAAAAAGAGCATGAAAATATTAAATAATCAATTTTTTTAAGCATCCAGTAGAAAGCGGGAATGATGTGGTTTTAAATGCAGAAAACTGCTTCTTAATAGCATTGTTGGTTTGGTTACTGTGCGCCATTACAGACACAGTAATCAAAACAGTTTCGTTCTTTGAAGGTTCTTCCAAATAACAATGCAACCTATTGCAAATGTTGCATAACAATGATGTTGGAAATAAAAACTTTGTATCCGATTATTACTAAATTAGGTGTACAATAACATAGGACCAACTTTGTTGAAAATAATGAATAACAAGATTCGCTAGAGTCGAAAATCTGCATCAATGGAGCAAAAAGTATGAGTTTTTTTTAATATGACCATCTCTATGGATTAAATTTTTGATGAAAAATGCAATTAAAAGTATTTTTTTCTTCTGTATCATTCATAGAGCAATATTTGACTATTCTGGACAAATTTTTAGCCGAATCCGTGATGCTATTGCAACACAGGACTTAAATGAACATTTTTTAATAATTTCTATGAAAACAAGGCATCTCACTATATCAAGCTGGAGACTGCTTGGTGCATCATTACTGACCAACTATTGAGCTTTACCTTTAGTAGGATAGTATAATATTCCAATACATTAAAAACTTCATGAAAATGTGCATGTTAAGTATGTGGAAAGTTATGTCGAATTTTGGTAAATGGGTTTTTATTGATATTTTACGAAAACCGCTTAAGTTACACAATAAAGACCGTTTTGCTTGATGTTATATTTTTCCTACATTTGAGAATAGCTATAGAAAGTTATGCAAAAAACTCATAATGATTTTATTGAAAAATAAAAAAAACATATCGCACAAGAAAGTTGTCCGTTTTATAAATTGAACAGTCCTTATGCGCAACAAAAACCTGCGCCGCCGTGACTCTTCGGTGACAAGTGTGTTACTTGGGTCGAAGCAACCTATGACCTGTAACTTAGAATAAGACATTAGAAATAAATTTTCACTTTAGTACCGTCCACACACGAGACAAGACGTGTTTCCTATTCTCTGCCCAATAGGTTATGGGCCAGCAGTGGTACGTAGAAGAAAATTAGAAAGTTCCGGATCTCAAGATTTTTTCAAAAGAAGCAAAAGAAGATGAACGGAGGTGGTAACGGACTCGCTTCCCCCGGACTGCCAGCGATCGAGCGGCTCATCGGTCGTGAAAACTGGCACACCTGGAAGTTTGCGCTTCGCACGTTTTTGGAAGTCGAAGAGCTGTGGGAAGCCGTGGAACCTACTAAGGACGAAGTTGGGAATTTGCGTGTCGATCCGGCGTTCGTGTCCAGAGGACCAGGAAGAAGCAAGCCAAGCGGTGTGGAAAAGTTTCCGTCGAAGGGTCCGAAATGCCGAAGCTGTGGAAGATTTGGACATATCGCTCGATTTTGTCCCTCCAAGGAACCAGCGAAGAAAAGTGTCAAAAAGGGCGACGCTTTTTGCACCATTTTATCGGTTGCTGCGATGGATGAAGCCGAAGACTGGTATTTCGATTCGGGGTCCTGTCGTCATCTCACGAGGAACGAGTCGTTGCTAAGCGATGTACACAACGCCGATGGACAAATTTTCGCTGCGAACAAGGGTGTGATGAAGGTAGTCGCGGAAGGCACCGTCGCATTGCATCCCGCATGTTCGAAAGGATCACCGATTGACGTCAGCGAAGTGCAGCTGATACCGGGACTGGCTGCAAATTTGCTTTCGGTGAGTAAAATCGTCGACAGAGGTCACACGGTCATTTTCAGGCAGCAAGGTTGCGAGGTGATCAATCCAGAGGGACGGAGAATCGTCACCGGACATCGATCGAATGTGCTTTTCAAGCTGGATCAGCAATCCTCGAAGGCACTGGCGTGTCAACCAACGAAGTCGATCGATTTGTGGCACAAGCGAACGGGACATCTGTCCATCAAGGGCCTGAAACAATTGAAGAACGGATTAGCGTCAGGCGTGGATTTCGTCGAATCGGAAACTGGTGACTGTAAGGTTTGCGCTTTGGGACGGCATACCCGGTTGCCGTTCAGCAAGGAAGGAAGAAGGGCCACGGAGATTCTCGAGCTGGTCCACTCCGATATATGCGGCCCCATGGAGGAGGTTTCCATCGGAGGCAGCCGCTATTATATTACATTCATCGACGACAAAACCCGCAGGATTTTCGTGTACTTCTTGCGCACAAAATCCGAAGAAGAGGTAACCGAAGCGTTCAAGAATTTCTACACCATGGCCGAGCGACAGACTGGCAAGAAGTTGAAGACCTTGAGGACCGACAACGGAAAGGAATTCAAGAACCGTGGATTCGAAAAGCTCCTAGAACGTCTAGGAATCTGCCATCAGACAACTGTGGAGTATACACCCGAGCAGAATGGGATGGCAAAACGGGCCAACCGGACGATAGTGGAGAGAGCCCGTTGTATGTTGCACGAAGCCAACTTGCCGAAGAGATTTTGGGCGGAAGCGACTGCTACCGCTGTGTACATCATTAACCGTTCGCCATCGACAGGAATTCGCATGACTCCCGAAGAAGCCTGGTCGGGACAGAAACCGGATCTGTCCAATCTGAGGATTTTCGGGACAACAACGATGTCGCATATTCCGAAGCAACGGCGGCGCAAATGGGATGCGAAGGCAGAAGAATGTATCCTGATCGGCTTCGATGAGAAAAGCAAGGCATACCGGCTCTACAACAAGAAAACCAGAACCGTGTTCAAATCAAGAGATGTGACGTTCATTGACGAAGGTAGGTCAGCAGCGTGTCAAGAGTTAGCGATCCAGAAGCGTGATGATGAAGTGAACCTGAGAGCGAAGCGACGACAACCAACGATGGTCCGGTTGGATTTCGAGGATTGCGATGTGCCAGACGAAACCCGTGAAGTGCTGGAAGTGAACCGTACGAATCCACCCGAACAAGATGACGATAGCAGCTCCGAGGACAACTACGATAGCGCAGACGACTCTGCGACGATCCCTGCTGACAACATTGTGACGAACCCCACTGCGCTCCCATCGCGAACAGTTTCAAATCCGCCCGTGTCACACGAGGCGTCGAGGCGAAGCGGTAGGGAGCGCTTCATCCCCGGAAAGTATAAACAATACAGTATTCGATGCAAAGGTCTACCCGCTTCGACGTTTTCAGATGGTCCATGCCGAACAAGCGACGACGCGACTGGTGAGGTCACCGGTAATTTGGCCAACAGTTCGGAATCTGCTCAGCACTCTGCGTCCCCGTCGTACTCCAATCAAAGGCCAGTTGATGATGTTCAACAAGGGTTGAAGCTCAGCGATAGGGGACGCTTTCCCCACGGCAAGTATTGTAATACCATCCCTGAAGGCAGCTCCACCGGTTATGATTCCCCGCAGCACATTTCCGACGATCCCGTTACTCCCGAAGACGCATTATCGCGAGACGACGCCCGGATTTGGAAGTCCGCGATGCAGGAGCAGTATGAGGCGGACTCTCACGGATCTCCCGGCAGGAAGGAAGGCCATTCGTTGTAAATGGGTTTACAAAACCAAACTCGACGCGGAAGGAAGACCAGCTCGTCACAAGGCTAGGCTGGTAATCAAAGGATACTCGCAGCGAAAGGGGGTAGACTATGAAGAAACATACTCCCCTGTTGCACGTCATAGTTCCCTGCGATATCTCTTTGCGACGGCAGCCCGTTTGAATCTCGACATCGATCAAATGGATGCGGTTACAGTCTTCCTCCTCCAAGGAGAACTCTCGGAGCAGATATATATGGAACAACCGCCTTACTTCGAAGACACTCACAACAGGACCAAGGTCTGCAAGCTGAACAAGGCTCTCTACGGATTGAAGCAATCGAGCCGCGTGTTGAACCAAAAGCTGGATACCGCATTGAAGAAGTTTGGACTGGTTTTAACGGACTACGACCCCTGCGTATACTACAAGATCGCCGGCAGCAAAATTATGTTTGTGGCGATCTACGTCGATGATGTGCTCATCTTTACGAACTGTCGTCGATGGCGGAAGCAGCTGAAGGATGATCTGGTACGGAAGTTCCTGATGAAAGACATCGGCCCAGCCAAGCACGTTTTGGGGATGCGTATCACGAGAAGCCAAGGTAAGATTTCCATCGACCAAGAAGCGTATGTGGAGACCATCCTGGAGCGGTTCCAAATGGCCAAGAGCAACCCGGTTGCGACACCGTTAAACCCGAACGACAAGCTTACGAAGGAAATGCAACCAACCGACGATGAAGAGGCCGAACGAATGAAGCGTGTTCCGTACAAGGAGGCCGTAGGATGTCTGATGTACCTGGCGCAGTGCACACGTCCGGAAATATGCCACGCTGTCAAGGTTTTGTGCAGATTCAATGAAAACCCCGGAGAAAAACATTGGAACGCCGTCAAACATCTGCTGAGATACCTGAGAGGCACCTCGAAGTTTCGACTTACGTACAGGAAGGACGCCGACTCGACGATTACAGGGTACGCTGATGCGGATTGGGCTTCAAGTAGTGAGGACCGGAAGTCCATTACAGGATTCGTTTTCATCGCGCAGGGTGGTGCGATTTCCTGGTGCTGCAAACGTCAGCAGACTGTAGCGCTTTCGACTTGTGAAGCCGAGTACATGGCGCTCTCGGCAGCCGTGCAAGAAGCGCTTTGGTGGAAGCGCCTGCGTGCAACGTTTGATGTCGATGAAGCGGTCCAGATCAATTGCGACAACCAAAGCACAATCGCAGTCGCCAAAAACGGTGGATACTATCCCAGGACCAAGCATATCGACATCCGTCATTGCTTTATCAGAGAGGCTATTCAACGCGGCGACGTCGATGTTGTCTACGTCAGTACCGAGAAACAATTAGCGGACTGTTTGACGAAGCCGCTCGCAAAACCGAAGATCGAGCTCCAACGATCCGCTTTGTGAATCCAGTGTCAGTAGGTTGAGGAGGAGTGTTGAAGAACGTATCGAAGCAACCTATGACCTGTAACTTAGAATAAGACATTAGAAATAAATTTTCACTTTAGTATCGTCCACACACGAGACAAGACGTGTTTCCTATTCTCTGCCCAATAGTTATATCCGCATGCTTTAGTCGAGTTGTTGAACGAGCTGAAGAAAATTGCTCAGTCCTGTGGATCCTGCGAATGCGGCATATCCTTCGGAATAACTTGACGTGCAGCTAGTTGAGCAGGTACGCCTACGCCAGTAAGCCTGTTCGACAATACGGACGAATTAGAAGCTCCAGGGACTGTCTGCGACAAGCCAGTACACAGGGAGGGATTTTGGGGGTTAAAGTTCCATACACAAGGCGCCCCTCCGCCCTTCATAAAAATTAGGCATAACCCCTCCCTTGTCACCTTTTCTGTGCACGGGCCTGGTCTGTGATACATTCAGTCTCGAAGATGACATTGGTTGCGATAGCAAAGGCACTGGTAAAACTGAACCTTGATTCTGGTGACATACAATGTCGTTAGAGTTTTCGAACTGTTGAGCTAGATGGCACTGCGACGTCCCTGGTTGGGGAAACGATGGCCAGATTTGCTGAGAACGATTTGCTGGTTTGGCCATGCACTTTTTGAAGCCTGGAATGGAAGCCAGAAACGAACAAAAAAGACTTGCGATTGAAAACTCGGTACGATCTCTCAACTTCATTGGGAGCACCCGCATACTCACCAATCAACTGAAGGACCGCGGGTTCGAAATCGTAGCGCTGCAGGAGATGTGTTGGACAGGCTCCATGGTGCGAACGTTTAGAAGTAATCAGCCCATGTATCAGTTTTTATCGTGATGAGTGACATGCAGAGGTACATGATCGGTTGGTGGCCGGCCGACGAAAGAATGTGCAGGTTGAGTATCAAGGGCAGATTCTTTAACTTCAGCATAATAAACGTGCACAGCCCACACTCCGGAAGTACTGATGATGACAAGGACGCATTTTACGTGCAGCTCGAACGCGAGTACGATCGCTGCCCAAGTTATGACGTCAAGATCATCATAGGAGATTTGAATGCTCAGGTAGGCCAGGAGGAGGAATTCGGACCGACGATTGGTAAGTTCAGCGCCCACCAGCAGACGACCGAAAACGGCCTACGACTCATTGATTTCGCCGCCTCCAAAAATATGGCCATACGTAGCACGTTTTTCCAACACGTTCTGATTGACGGACGGCACTTCTCCGACATTATCGACGTCAGGACCCATCGTGGCGCCAATATCGACTTCGATTACTATCTGGTGATGGTCAAACTGCGCCCAAAACTCTCCATCAATAACAATGTACGGTACCAACGACCGCCACGGTACAACTTAGAGCAACTGAAACAACCGGATGTCGCTTCAGCATACGCGCAGAATCTCGAGGCCGCGTTGCCAGACGAGGGCGAGCTCGATGAGGCCCCTCTAGAGGACTGCTGGAGTAGAGTGAATGCAGCCATCAACGACGCAGCCGAGAGCACCATCGGGTACGTGGAAGGGAATCAACGGAACGAATGGTTCGACGAAGAGTGCAGAACGGTTCTGGAGGAGAAGAACGCAGCGAGGGCTATAATGCTGCAGCAAGGGACCCGACAGAACGTAGATGTTACAAACAGAAGCGGAAACAGCAGACCCGACTCTTTCGGGTTAGAAAGCGCCGCCCGGAAGAAGCGGAGTGCGAAGAAATGGAACTGCTGTGCCGTTCCCAAGAAACACGGAAATTCCTCAACGCATCCCGCAACGGCTTCGTAACGCGAGCCGAAATATGCAGGGATAAAGACGGAGGCCTCTTGACGGACGGACGTGAGGTGATCGAAAGGTAGAAGAAGCACTTCGATCAGCACCTGAATGGCGTGGAGAACGTAGACACGGAAGACCACGGCAACGGAGGAAACGGCGACACCAGTGCAGCGGAGGACGGAAATTAACCAACTTCCACACTGAGGGAAGTTAAGGATGCCATTCACCAGCGCAAAACTAACAAAGCAGCTGGAAAGGATGGTATCGCAGCTGAACTCATCAAGATGAGCCCGGAAAAGTTGGCCACCTGTCTGCATCGGCTGATAGTCAGGATCTGGGAAACCGAACAGCTACCGGAGGAGTGGAAGGAAGGGGTAATCTGCCCCATTCAAAAGAAAGGCGATTATTTGGAATGTGAGAACTTCGGGGCGATCACTATTTTGAATGCTACCTACAAAGTGCTATCCCAGATCATCTTCCATCGTCTGTCACCTAAAACGAATCAGTCCGTGGGAAGTTACCAAGCCAGCTTCATCGACAGCCGGTCGGCAACGGACCATGTCTATACCGTACGGCAAATCCTCCAGAATGCCGGACAACAACCCTGCAAAGCTGGTGCTTGCTACTGATCCGGTTGGCACAAGAAGGCGTGTAGCGCAGAGAGCACGATGGACGGACCAGGTGGAGCGTGACCTGGCGAGCATTGGGTGCGACCGAGGATGGAGAGCGACAGCCACAAACCGAGTATTTATTATGGCGCACTGTTGTTGATTATGTCTTGTTTTAAATGTGATGTTGAACAAGTACAGTAAGGTTTTTTTACGCGGGGGATACGTACCGCGTAAAAAAAAACTCAGTTCAAAATCCAAAAAACCGCGTAAAAAGTCTCACCATTTCTCGACGAATCATGTAAAAATAAGACGATGATTTTTTTTTTTGAACTCAAATGAGTTGCATTATGAACATTATACAACTATTTTTCATTATGCAACTCATTTCAATTGCATAATGAGCCAGTGCGGAAAAATTGGCCATTATGATACCAAAATTAGCTATATAAAATGTAAATTATTATACTGAATTGCATAAATGTATTTAATGTATGTATTTTAATGTATTTTACCTGACTGTAATGTATGTATGTATTTTTCCTTGTTTTAAAGATCCATCTCGGCGACACCAAAACCGAGACCTATCACTTTTAACAAGGTGTGAAATGTAATGAGGGCCAAAGTGTTTTACTTTGATTACTTAAATAAAGGGTGATACGGTCAAAATTTGGTCACACAATTTTTTTCATAACTTTAGACTGCGTACTCCAAAACAGCTAATTTTTGGACCAGTAATGCTTCATTATATGTAGCTTATACCATAAAATTTTCATCAAAATCAATTAAGTATTGGTTGATATATAGATAAAACCATCGACCTACCTTTTTAAAATTTTGTACAAAGGCGCTCCATAGTAAATTTTCGGATATTTAAGGTCAGTAAAGCACAATTTTGATTATAGAACTACCAATACTGCTCCGATTTTTATCAAAATTTTACAGTATGATACTATTATGAAAATATGTTCGTAGTAAAATTTTGAGCTATTTTGTATGAATACTTTCAAAGTTGTAGCAGTTTGAATATGAAAAAAACTGACCGGGTGCCACATAAGCAAATATAACTTTGTAACGGCTGGATCAAATTGAATGAAATTTTTACACAACATTTTGATATGTGTACTTCACATACAGAAAATTTTTCATTGAAATCGATTAAGTATTTCTGGCTCTATAAATAAAACAGTAAAAATGTGTTCTTATTTGTGAAAAAAAAATAAAATTGCAGATCTCAAGGTTCAACAATATCTCCGCAAATACTAGACCGATTTTGATGAAAATTTTATGGTACAAGCTACATATAATGGACCATTACTGATCCAAAAATCAGCTGTTTTGGTGTACGCAGTCTAAAGTTATGAAAAAAAAAATGTGTGACCAAAATTTGACTTGACTTGACAAAATTTGACAAAATTTGACCACCTAAACAAATATAACTTTGTAATGGCTGGATCAAATTGAATAAAATTTTTACACATCATTTTGATATGTATACTTTACATACAGAAAAAATTTCATTGAAATTGGTTCAGTATTTCTTTTTTTTTTTTTTATTCTTAATCACTTAACCTAATTTACAGCTCCTTTGTCCACTAGGGCACTACGTGAGCGATTCCAATTGGACGCTGCACTTACACATTGTACAGCGCCTAAATGTATACTACATATTCTAATTCAACTATATCGAACTGGTGCCTTGTGCTGCTTTCACTTTTCTACCCTGTCCACAGTAGAATGATGAGCACGATGATGCTGATGTGTGGCTGCTGTTCCTTTTCCAGTCCAATTGGGAGTCGTCCATTATGAGTTGCGGTTCGCCGATATCCAAGTTTCCGGGTCCGCTAGAGCATATGCTCCTAAGAGGGTCAGGTGTCAACTGCTCTCGGGGGGGAAGAGCAACTGTCGAAAAATTGCAAGTGCCGGGGCTGGGATCGAACCCATGACCATCCGCTTATAAAGCGAACGTGTGGACCACTACGCCACGGGCCCCGACAATTCAGTATTTCTGGCTCTATAAATAAAAGAGTAAAAACGTGTTCTTATTTTTTAATCCTCTTTGTACAACATTTTAAAATTGCAGTTTTCAGGATTCACAATATCTCCGCACATACTAAACCGATTTTGATGACAATTTTATGGTATAAGCTACATATAATGTACCATTACTGGTCCAAAAATCAGCTGTTTTGGTGTACGCAGTCCCAAGTTATGAAACAAATTGTGTGACCAAATTTTGACCGTATCACCCTTTATGCTGCTCCACTAGTTGGAAGCAGTTAGGACTAGGGTTCGGCTTGAAAGATCTTTCGCCGCAACGCAAACCAAAAAGGTGAACTGCCCACGCTACGGGCTCCGTTAAAGATTGAGCATATTTTAAACCCCTTCAACCATTCATCCATCAGCACGGGTCACCTGACACCTTCGATTAGGGTTACCTGTTTGGCGGACTTTTGCCACCGGAACAGGTGGTCCGTAGTGCTATTCTTTGCCAGTAACTACCAAGGAATTGGCATCCCTGTCCCATCAATGCAATGTTTTCGTTGCCAACATAACTGTGGCTCAAGCGTGAGGCTAAAGCTGACAACCTATCTTTTTACACAGCAGCATAGTTTTTATGCTGGTGTAACTACACGGGAAGAACAGTTCGCATAGTCAAACGCCCCTAAAACATCAAGGAACGCACATAAAATGATCCTAAAACCCCCTGAAATTCTTTGAAATTACTCTGAAATGCCTTGAAATGCTCCTCAAACATCTTGCAACGCTCTTTAAAGGCTCCTGGGATCTCCTGAAATGCCCTTGAAAAGTCCCTGAAACCCCTCAATACTATTGAAATGCCCCTAAATCTCTCATAATCCCATTAATACGCCAACAAATCCTGACAGAACGCCCTCAAATCTCCTGGAACAACCCTCTGAAACGCCCCTGAAGCACCTTGGAACCCCCTTATTTGGGCTCTCTGGAAACATTCACAGAACGAATCAGAAGATTCCCCCCCCCCCCCCCCCCCCCCGAAGATGGCAATAAACATTACCGAAATGTAGAGACGAACTAAAACCGTTGTCGTTCCAAGGAGTTTGTTGATTGCAGAGTCGAGAAATTCAACGTTCACTACTCAAAGAGTTCCAGAAGGATCTCTAGAAGTAATCCCTGTAGAAACTATTTGAAGAACTATACACCGCAACACAGTATCAAGAAACGGAAACAGGCCACTCATACTGAGAAAATGTATAACGTGCCGGGGGCGACAGTTTCGCCCAATCTTTAGTAGACAACCTACTGAACCCACAATTGAGTGTGAGAAGCATGTTTATTTCACATTGTGTCACCATTCTCGGCTAATTGATCCGGGTCGTCAAGAACACCATCTCCTCTGATCGACGGCTATCCGCATTAGCGCACGCAACATCCATTAACAACAAAGTCGTTCTTATCAACGAAGGTGGTGGCGGCTGCGGCGGCCAGTCAATGTTCTAGCTAGAGACTTTCACGCTGCTGCTGCAAATTAAGGTCTATGCCACATCCGAAACAAGTACCGACGTATGAACTTGCATGAGCTACCAAGCAACGTCTCTCACGTGGCCAAAAGTTCGAGCTGTTCGGCGTGGGAGATGGTGTCAGTGTTTATGATAGCGCAGCAGTAGAGAGAGAATGAAAAAAAGCTACTTGCACTTTCAAAGGGCCGACCGCACTTGTTGCCGAGATACACTTGGGTGCGCATGTGTAGCAAGTTGATCTTAGGTCACGGTTAGCGGGTCATGTGAATAACTTCGGACGGGTTGCGGTGCGTGGCCGCCGCGCGTTGGGCTTTCAAAATCAAATGCTCCGCTGTGTTGTGTTGAGGTTGAGTGGAGAACCGTGGGCAGCTGGAGGAGGTAACGATGGATGAACTTCAGCTACCTATGTCATGCCGTAGCAGTTAAGAATGACTCGCTAACTTGGGGCGTAGGCACGAGAGGCGCCCAATTGCTGCGAGTGTGAGGGTCTGTTGACAGACCGGTAAGGTTGGGGTCAATGCTGAGCCGGTTGACGATCGTTGGTGACGCATTGCCAAAACGGAAGTTTGGAATTAAAGTTGACCGGATGAAGATATGGGGTGGAGGAATTTGAGTGACAGATTCTCAAAGAACATTGAATGGTTTAGACATTAGACGATGAATTAAAAATTGCATAAACTGATGATTCTTACAAACCTTCATAAAAGAAGGTTTGATGCATTGTTAATTTTTATTACTTACGAAATTTCCATACCAATTCGAAAACATCACATATGATACCTTCGGACGGACGATTTCCGATCCTTTTCGCCATACCGCTTCCACTTTCGCATTTCTTCGAACCTGAATTTCCCGTTCACTATAAACATTCGCAGCGGTTCATGTTCCCTGGAATAGAAAATAGTTACAGATAAGCTTCTCATAAAAGCCAATGTAAACGCAAAATCACCGACTCTAACCCAATCGTTTCCAACTCCTCGCCGAAACAGTCTTTGAGTCTATGGCCGTTGGGAAATTTGTGCAGCGGTCCTTCCAACAACATCGCTCGCTGTTCTCGAAGGCATTCGATTTCTATCTGGTGCCGATTCATCTCTTCCATTTGGTGTTTCGATTCCGTCAGCAGTTGCTCCAGTAGCGATCGCAGTTTGGTATTCTCATGCTCCAGCTGCTGAATCCTTTTCGTGTCGGTGAATTTCTGCCGGCACCAACAAGTTTGCCGATCACTTATGCTTTCCTGACTGACCTCGATGGATGAAAGGGAACATCCCAGGAGAGAGTCGTCTTGCATTCGACAGTCATCTTTGAAATTCAGCTGTTCCACGGACGATCTAAGCTTTAAGGAAACGAGGATTGTAATTTTTTGTAGAGGATATTTAGTTAGGAAGGAGATTCTATGGAATATAATTTACCGAAAACGATTGGCCTGTTGCTGGCAACGACAGGTTCTGATGCAGCACTACAAGATCCAGATCACCTTTCATCGCACAGGAAATTACTTCAGGTTCACTGAAATCCATTTGGTTTTCCCGTTGACAAAAACAGTAATGCCTGTCAATATTAGGAAATGGCTACTGCGTTGGGGCTGCTTACAGTGTAACTTGTTGACGGTTGAGCAATGTCATGTTTGACATAACACGGCTCAAAAGTTAAACGAGTGAACACACGCATTGGTAAACTTTTTGTTTCTGTTGAAATTAGCATAATTCTTCATTACACCAATTGACAATTCTTAGGTCGTTTTGACAGACCACACACATGCACGAAAAAGACGGATCATATATTCTACTTTATCCAAGGGGGAGTCGCTGAGCACATCTTTACTTGCGCCAATTATTTTCAGTGTGCCACCGGGTATTGAATTGTGCCTCAGTGTGCCCCGAAGTGCCACTGCTAGATGATTCTGATTTTGCTTGGCAACTACCAAGACAACCAACTGTTTGTTTTCATTTTGCAGGTCAAATGCACATGGTTGCCTAGTTTTTTCACCCAAACTCAAGTGTCAAAATTGTGCCTCAGAGTGCCTCGGTGTGCCACACAGCGTATAAGACGGTGTGCTTGGCACCTCTTGGCACAATGGCACAATGTTCCAAGCGACTAGACTTTATCGATCTTGTTGCCGCCCTTTTCATGCTCATGTTACATCTGCCAAAATTACGTGAGCACGGCATAAAGATCACAAGGCAGGCTAGTAACCTATGTAAACATCTATTTTGGGAGTAAACATGTGCCTACGTTCTTATCGTCTTTTACTTTGATCAAATTGGTGTGGAGTACTAGATCGCCTATGAACGATTTGAATTACGTCATCAAAAAACTGTCAGATTTCGGGAATATATCACCTTCTGTAGACCGTGGACGTAATAAATAATGCCCTATGGTCCACTGCACGAATTTATGCTGGCCTGCTTACTCTCACAGAAAATTTGACGTTTGGGAGGTGCCGACACCGCTCAAACGTCAGATTTTCTGTGAGAGTAAGCAGGCCAGCATAGATTCGTGCAGTGGACCATTATTCCTGATATTACTTGGTTACTATAAAAGTTTGAGTTTTTGTTTGAATTTGCGTCATAGATCACGCACCAAAATTAACCTTTGTCGAAAAGCCACTTCCCAAACACTTCGACATCCGGATGAATTTTGGCAGACGTACTGGTATATATCCAAATCCAACTACCACGAGTTTGTATGTGATGTTTAGTAGAGTACTAAAGTGTTTAGTCAGACTGGAAGAGCAGGGATTATAGTCCAGGGGCCTGACGAACCCCCCGGTTCGTATCAGTTCTTGATACTTGCAGTGCGTGGTATTGACCCTGCTCTGCCTTCCGAGGACAAAGGGAGAGGCGATGACCACTTGGTGTACTCCCCAAAGCGAGTCTTCGAAGTTCGTTGCTGCAGGTTACGCAACTAACCTTGAAGGTGCGATGTGCTCTAGCCCCTCACTGAAGCAATGCCTTCTTGTTGGTTACGGAGAGACGTAGGGTTTCACGACCATGGGAATGTGGTTAGTAGGTCGAGGAGAGAGTAGTCCTGGCTTTTACTTTTGTTGTAGAAGACAGCCTTAACCCCACATCCGGATCTCCCTGTTCTGGTGTCTGTGGAGCAGATTATCTCCCTCTATGTTTTAGAAAAAAAGGCGTTTCAGAGCGGTTCAGGGAGCTGCAGGGCCGTTTCTGAAACCTCTTGAAATACCTTCTTGAAACGCCTCTGAGACCCCTCTGAATCGCTCCTGGAACTCCCTGGGATCCCTCTAAAACTCTCTGAAGCACTTCTGAAACCCTCTTAACACTCCTGGAAACTCAATGAAACTACCTGGAACCACATTGGAGCCTTCTAATAACACTTGGTACGCTGTTGAGTGATGAGTCCTCTAGGTACTCCATGAAATCCCCGGGACCTCATGAACTGCCTTTGATTCCTGCTGGAACTTTCCTGAGACCTTCTGAGGCCTCCTGAAAGGCTCTGAAATCCTATGAAGCCCTTCAGAACTTTCTAAGACGCGCTCAATCGCCCATGAGCCTTTTGGTACGCTCTGAATACCCCTGGAACCCTCTGAACCGTTCCTGAGACCCCCTGGGACCAGAAAGAATGAAGTAGAAGATAGATGATATTCAAACAAGTTTGATCAAGTTTTTTTTTCTCAAATTGCCAGTTAAATGTTTTATTGCTTAACAAGAGACTAACTTCTTCCTCTTATTTGCATGACGTCTCCACTGGGACAAAAAACGTGTGGCCGACATGTTCCTGACGGTCCTCCTATTGATCCTGTTTTGCAGGACCCCTTCGTGACCGTTTCTGTCCAACATGAACCTGATGCAAGTGCTGTTCCACATCTTCCTCACGGAGTATGGTCCTTTCCCGGTCGAAAGAACCTCTCGAGAAAATGACTCGGAAGGGTCCTTGGTGGAAGCTCTGGCGTGTGGAAAAAATCCCTATAATTCCACACCCATCGAAGGAGTGAGGCAAAAACCCGTTCCGGATGAGGCCGAACTTCACCCCACCACCTCAATTTTCTCCAGCAATTTCTTCCAGGATTTCTTAGAGATTTTTTTATAATAAACTTTGAGATGTGTATTTTGGATTCTTTAAAAGTGTCCTCTGCGATTGTTCCAAGAGTTTCTCCTGAAATCCCTGAAAAGGCTTCATCTGGGATTCCTCTAGGAGTTGTTTCTGAGATTCCTCCAGGATTATTTTTTTTCTGTGATTTGGATTTCTCCAGAAAATCAGGGATCCCTCCCGAAATTTGTTCCAAGATTCCTACAGGAATTGTTCTTGGGGTTTGGAAGAAGCTCTCACTGGAATTTTCCTTGAAGTTTCTACATATTCCTTAAGAGATTTCATCCAGGATTTCTCCAGAAACTCCTTCAGTAGTTTCCCCAAAGATTCCTTCCGATTTTTTGTGCAAGAATTCCTTCAGAGATTATTCTGAGTTCCAGGATTCCAAAAGGAATTCCTTCCCGGATTCCTCAAGGAATCCATAATGAGATACCTCTAAGAACTCGTTCCGGGATGCCTCCTGGAACTTCCAACCTTTCTACAGGAGCTCCTTCTGAGATTGCCTCGGAATTTCAGGATTCCTACTCGAATACCGGGAAACCTCCAGGTATGCCTCCCCGTGAGGAACTCTTGGAATAGGAGCTTCTATAGAAATCCCAGATGAAGCTCCGCAAGAAAACTCTAAAAAAGGAAGAACAACTTCTTCAGGAATCTCAGTAGGAATTTATAGAGCAATGTGGAAAATTTTTAATTTAGTATTTCCAGATGGAACTCTCGATCAATCTCGGAAAAAATCCTGGAGGAATCCCTGAAGAAATCTTAACAGAACCAGGAAGAGCTATTGGAGGAATCATTGAAGAAAGGAATCTCAGATGAAACTCCTTTAAAATCTTCGGAAGAACTGCTGGAGGAATTCCAGAAGAAACTGCAAGAGGAAACTCGTTCTCTCTCTCTCTCTTCTTGGCGTAACGTCCTCATTGGGACAAAGCCTGCTTCTCAGCTTAGTGTTCTATGAGCACTTCCACAGTTATTAACTGAGAGCTTCCTCTGCCAATGACCATTTTGCACGCGTATATCGTGTAGCAGGCACGAAGATACTTCTATGCCCAAGGAAGTCAAGGAAATTTCCTTTACGAAAAGATCCTGGACCGACCGGGAATCGAACCCGTCACTCTCAGCACGGTCATGCTGAATACCCGTGCGTTTACCGCCTCGGCTATATGGGCCCTAGGAAACTCATAAAACCCTTGAAAGAGACGTTTAAGTTATCTCAAAATCTACTTCTGGGGAAATGCTAAGGAATCCCAGGTTTCATCCAGGTTTTTCTTCCAAAATTCCATCGAGGCGTTTCCTAGGAATTTGATCCAAAACTCCTCCACTAGTTTTTTCTGAGATTTCTTCAGGAATACTTTGTACGATTCATCTAGGAAATCCTTCGCGGATTCTTGCGAATTCCTTCAGAGATTCCTCCATCTTATAATTCCTCCGAGATTTCTTCCTACAGAACCTAAGGTTTTCCTTCTGGGAATATTTCAGGTGTTTTTGCTGAGATTCCCCAAGAATTTCCTTCAGGGCTTACTGCTTTTGAGATTCTCAAAATTTCAATAGAAGTTGAAGTTCCTTCACGGATTATTTCTGGAGTTTCTTCTGGGATTCCTCAGAATGTTCTTTTAGGATTTACCTGGAGCTTCTTCTTGGATTCCTTCAGGAGTTCCTTCCTGACTTCCTCAGGGAGTTCTTTCTGAGATTCCTCAAGAAGAAATTCCTTATTTTGAAGATTCCTTCTTCTGGAATTCCTCCAGGTGCTGTATCTAATACTACTTCAGAACTTTCTTTACCAGTTTCTTCGGGAATTCCTTCAGGAGTTTCATTTTCTTCTGAGATTAACCAGGAGTTGCTCCTGAAATTTCTCCGGGAATTCTGCCTTTGATTCGCGTAGTATTTCCTTCAGTTCCTTTATCGAGGTATTCCTTCTGAAAGCCACCCAGGAACTCCCTCTGGGATTCAAAATGTCTCCTGAATTTCCCCATAAAGTCTTTCATTGATTTTTCCTGGAACTTCTTCCGTGATTTCTCTGTTAACGACTTTCGAGATTTTTCCAAGACTTCCTTCTTAGGTTTTCATGGAGTTTATTTACGAGATCCTCCAATCGATTGCTCTGGTATTCCTCTAGAATTTTCTTCTGAGATAATCCGGGATTTCTTCCATGGTAGTTCTTCCTAGATTGCTTAAGGAGTTAATTCCGAGATTCATTCGGGAATGTCTTGGGTTTGTGCTCTTGCGTAATAGCTTTATCTACACTCACTAGACGTGACACGAAAACAGACACAACACGTATCGTTTGTAAGATCAATACGTGTTGTATGTTTTTTGAGCATCGTCAAGGATTTTACTCGGATTTCCTTTAGGATTCATCCAGAGCAAAGCCATTTTGTTGGTGAAAATTCAAAATTTACATCAGTTGACATCATGCTTACCCAGTTTGTGTTGAAATGTGACCGACTGTTTTCATCAAGTCAAGATATGGCATGTGGAGGTTTCTAACGTAAATTTGTCTAAGTCTTTTATATTCCGTGGTCTTGTTGTTTACGATTCGGACTTAACTAAATTCATAATGTGGGGTTCGCATGCGGGGAAATGTCCCCCGGAGCTGCTTCTGGGATCTTTTTCAGGAGTTCCTTCAAGGCTGCACCCCAAATTTCTTAGAAGACTCTTCCAGGAGGTTTTTTCAGCGTTTCAAGGGAGTTCTTTATGAGATTCTTCGGAGATTTTATTAGAAATCCTTCAGAAGTTCCTTTTAGGATTCCGCCATGTGTTCTTCTATGAATTCCTTCCATAGTTCCTTCTGAAGGTTTCTTCGAAGAATCGCCCAATTTCACCCGGTATTTCATCCGGGCCACCACAAGAAGTCCATTCCGGGATTACTTAGGGAGTTCTTTGTGGAACTACTTCCAAAATTCATTCAGGGATTCATTCCAGGATTCCAGCAGGACTCTTCCAGGAATACCATGCGAGGTTCCTTCAGGAGTTTCTTCTGGGATTTGTTCTGGAAATTTTCCTAAGATTCAATCAGAAAATCCTTCCAGGATTCCTCCAAGGAACATCTTGTGGCGTTCCTCCAAGTACTTTTTCCGTGACTCCTCCAGTGGCTCCTTCCGGATTATTTCGGGAATGACTTCCGGGAGGCCTTCATGAACCTCTTGCGGGACTCCTCTAGAACTATTTCCCGCATTTATTTAGGAGCTGTTGCCGGCATTCTCCTGGGAAAATTCTTTCTGGATTTCTTCAAGAACTTCTTCCTCTCTGGATTTCTCTAAGAATTTCTGAATACTATTGGGTTCTGATTCCGGGATTTCTTCAGGAACTTCATCCAGAATTCCTTTAGAAACTCTTTTCACAATCCCTCCAGGAGTTCTTTTTAGTTTCCCCCCTGGGAGTTTATTCTAGAATTCTTCCAAATGTTCTTCATGGAACCACTCCAGAAGATAATGAGAGATTTCTTCCTAGAGTTTTTTCATAGAATACTTGATAGAATTACTCTGGGAGTTGTTTCTTCTTCTTTATGGCTAGACGTTCGCATTGGAACTTGGCCTGCCTCGCTTCAACTTAGTGTTCTTAGAGCACTTCCACAGTTATTAATTGAAGGGCTTTCTTTGCCTGCCATTGCATGAATTTGTACATTGTGTGGCAAGTACGATGATATACTATTCCCAGGGAGTCGAGAAAAAATTCTCAACCGCAACGGGAATTAAACCCGCTGTCTCCGGATTGACAATTCATAGCCTGAACTACTAGGCTAACTGGAGACCCTCTGAGAATTGCTTATGAAGTTCATATAGAAGTTGCTTGAGGAATTCCTACAACAGGTTCTTAAGAATCTCCTTCCAGCAGCTTTGCAAGGAATTCCCCCGGAGTTGTTTCTGGTTATCCTACTATAGTTCCTTCCGGTATTCCATTTTTCCAGGAACTGCTTCTGGATTTCCCGATCCTCTGAAGACATTCCATAAGAAGCTATTAGAAGAATCTTCTAAGGAATTTCTGGAAGACTTCCGGAACTCCTGGGGAAATCCCGAACGGAGTCTTTTGATGACCCAGAAGGAATCCCAGTAGGAATGGAAAAAGAGTTTCTGTAGGAATTCCAGTTTGTTTCTTTTTAGAAATCTTAAAAGAAACTCCGGGAGGACTTCTAGATGAAACTTATGTACCTAGGAACCACAAGAGTAATTTCAGAAAATTTTTTTGAAGGATCCTGGAATAAAATTCTGGAGAAAGTATTCAAAGAATACAAAGAATAATAATAATTAAAAAAGAGAGCAATCCATTCATAGTTTGATGAATTAAAATAATATCGAGAAATCATGATTTTGGGAAAAGGATTTTCTCTTGTGTGTAGCAAAGCAGCCCACTATATCAAGACGCATATTTTCAAGTGCGCGACTGATGATGCGTGAAAGCCCAATAGAAAAACCGACAGCACCGCTAGGATTGATACATATCTCTGACGCCAGTCAGTGGAGTGGCACTTGAAACGCGGCCCACCACGGGCCTCACCAACAAGATTGGTAGGTAATAATGTTTTTGATTCATAAAAGCTAACCAGCGGCAGCTGCGTGGTGCCCGGCGCAATGTCGTTTCACTTGAGAGAACATTTGGAGGACTTTCAGGGGTTGATGCCGGCATGAACTCTCCGCTGCAGCTGTTGGACACTCAAGCGGCGTGCGGCATGCGGCGTGGTCTATAATTTATTGCAGGTGGACAGTTTATTGCACCTCGCACTAAAAGGGTGCAATTGGCCATTGGGAAATTCCACGTCGCCACCGTACCGCCACTGATGACGACGACGGGTGTCGGAGATGTGTGTTACAAATTGGCGCTGGAAAGGGCAACGTTCACGTGTGCTTCAAAGATCAAACGATCTTCATGTGGTTGAAGAGTTTTTTTTACGGAACTCTGTACATCGGTGGAAACAAACAATGATGGTTCATCAAACCCTTAAGAATATTTGAGGTGTTTAAGGAATAAGTTGAAGGCTAACTTTATGAAGATTGGTTCTAGCTCATAAATGTGCTGGTTAAGAAAACTCTTCAATCTACATACAATTGAATGATTTAAATATTTAAAGCGCTTCCTCTAATTTGGAGTGCGGCATTTTATCCATTTACTTGGAAATAAATTAGCAAAGAAGTATCAGCCTGGATATTGTTTAACCGTTATGTGTCCGACAAACTTTTTGCTTCTTTCTACACCGTGTATTTTAAATGGGTGCTGTGTACCCGGGTACCCTGTCGGCCACATAAGGGTTAATCATCAGGTATGAATAATAAATAATGCTCAAACTCATACAGTCTCGAACATAATTATGCCAAAGGATCTCTTAGAATTCATTTGAGTATTTTTAACCATACCAACTGTAATGGGCCCAGTAATTTTACAAAAAAAAAACTGAATAAAGAGCAACGATTATTATCATACAGCACTTATATGATTAATGCCCATGCCATACAAACCCATTTGAGGGAGCTGTTAATCCCCATGCAAATGTTGTAATCCACCGTTTGCCGGTCGTCAACACCATCTGACGTGTATCAGCACATTTCGTCTGGCATCTCTGCGCGGCTCGCCAAGGTCAGCTCTTACACAACCGACTGTGTCATTGCCGAGATGATGTGTTTTGGGCATTATTGCTTCATTAGCACCGCCACGTCTTCGCGGGATGAGCTCTTTTTTGTGTGTTCCAATTCGTCGAAATGGAGCAACACAAACACTTTGGGCCGCAGAAGTGTCGGATGATTAACGCCACTCGTTAACACCTGTACATTACGATGCTCTTAATATGCCGGAAGCCTATTCATGCGTCGTCGTCCCGAAACACCGCAAATGATGACCGAGAGGTACAACCGAGGAACAACAATCTCAACAACCATCATCGGGCGAGCATTGTTTTATGCGCGAAACATGAAGAAAAACGACAAGCAATCTCTCGATCTTGTTGTTGAACGACGACGGCGGCGACGGTGACTAGCGATTACACAATCCGGGCTAAGTCGCACGTCTCTCGAGATTTGAGAACACCGCGCCGAGCTGGACCCTATAGCTGCTAAGCTTGGAAGATTATGCAAGTCCTCTCATCTTCCCCCTAATGATTATCATAAAAGCGATTTGCAGCCTCTCAAATGAACCCTTCGCGACTTGGAGGTGAGCTGTTGCTTCCCGGACAGATGTGGATGACATATCAAAATACACTTAACTAGATATAAGCTGTACTTAACTCTATCGAAAAAAATCCACGAAACATAATTTTCGAAGATTGGAGACCCTAAAGATCCGAAGATTCGAAGATCAGAGGATCTAGAGATCTTCAGATCCAAAGATCCGAAGATCCAAAGGTCCGAAGATCCGAAGATCCGTAGATCCAAAGATCCTCTCTTCTCTTCTTTTTGGCGCAACGTCCTCACTGGGACAAAGCCTGCTTCTCAGCTTAGTGTTCTATGAGCACTTCCACAGTTATTAACTGAGAGCTTCCTCTGCCAATGACCATTTTGCATGTGTATATCGTGTGGCAGGCACGAAGATACTCTATGCCCAAGGAAGTCAAGGAATTTTCCTTTACGAAAAGATCCTGGACCGATCCTGGAGGATCCAAAGATCCATACATCCTTAAATTACTAGATCCACAAATCCGAAGAACCGATGATCAGAGAGTCTAAAGATCCTGATATATGAACACACGTAGATCCCAAGATGTATAGAACCAACAACCTGAAGAACAGAACATCCGAAGATCATGGGATCCTAGTCTTCTGGTATTTTGATCTTATGATCTTCCGGTCTTCCAATCTTCCTGTCTGCTGGTCTTCTGGTCTTCTGGTCTTCTGAACCTTCTGGTCTTCTGGTCTTCTGGTCTTCTGGTCTTCTGGTCTTCTGGTCTTCCTGTCTTCTGGTCTTCTGGTCTTCTGGTCTTCTGGTCTTCTGGTCTTCTGGTCTTCTGGTCTTCTGGTCTTCTGGTCTTCTGGTATTCTGGTCTTCTGGTCTTCTGGTCTTCTGGTATTCTGGTCTTCTGGTCTTCTGGTCTTCTGGTCTTCTGGTCTTCTGGTCTTCTGGTCTTCTGGTCTTCTGGTCTTCTGGTCTTCTGGTCTTCTGGTCTTCTGGTCTTCTCGTCTTCTGGTCTTCTAGTCTTCTAGTCTCTGGTCTTCTGGTCTTCTGGTCTTCTAGTCTTCTAGTCTTCTGGTCTTCTGGTCTTCTAGTCTTCTGGTCTTCTTGTCTTCTGGTCTTCTGGTCTTCTGGTCTTCTGGGTTCTAGTCTTCTGGTCTTCTGGTCTTCTGGTCTTCTGGTCTTCTAGTCTTCTGGATGTCTTCTGGACGTCTTCTGGACGTCTACTAGACATCCTCTGGACGTCTTCTAGACATCCTCTGGACGTCCTCAGAACGTATTCCGGAAGTCTTCTGGACGTCTCCTGGACGTCTTCAGGACGTCTCCTGGACGTCTTCTGGACGTCTCCTGGACGTCTTCTGGACGTCTCCTGGACGTCTTCTGGACGTCTCCTGGACGTCTTCTGGACGTCTCCTGGACGTCTTCTGGACGTCTCCTGGATGTCTTCTGGACGTCTCCTGGACGACTTCTGGACGTCTCCTGGACGTCTTCTGGACGTCTCCTGGACGTCTTCTGGACGTCTCCTGGACGTCTTCTGGACGTCTCCTGGACGTCTTCTGGACGTCTCCTGGACGTCTTCTGGACGTCTCCTGGACGTCTTCTGGACGTCTCCTGGACGTCTTCTAGACGTCTCCTGGACGTCTTCTGGACGTCTCCTGGACGTCTTCTGGACGTCTCCTGGACGTCTTCTGGACGTCTCCTGGACGTCTTTTGGACGTCTCCTGGACGTCTTCTGGACGTCTCCTGGACGTCTTCTGGACGTCTCCTGGACGTCTTCTGGACGTCTCCTGGACGTCTTCTGGACGTCTCCTGGACGTCTTCTGGACGTCTCCTGGACGTCTTCTGGACGTCTCCTGGACGTCTTCTGGACGTCTCCTGGACGTCTTCTGGACGTCTCCTGGACGTCTTCTGGACGTCTCCTGGATGTCTTCTGGACGTCTCCTGGACGACTTCTGGACGTCTCCTGGACGTCTTCTGGACGTCTCCTGGACGTCTTCTGGACGTCTCCTGGACGTCTTCTGGACGTCTCCTGGACGTCTTCTGGACGTCTCCTGGACGTCTTCTGGACGTCTCCTGGACGTCTTCTGGACGTCTCCTGGACGTCTTCTGGACGTCTCCTGGACGTCTTCTAGACGTCTCCTGGACGTCTTCTGGACGTCTCCTGGACGTCTTCTGGACGTCTCCTGGACGTCTTCTGGACGTCTCCTGGACGTCTTTTGGACGTCTCCTGGACGTCTTCTGGACGTCTCCTGGACGTCTTCTGGACGTCTCCTGGACGTCTTCTGGACGTCTCCTGGACGTCTTCTGGACGTCTCCTGGACGTCTTCTGGACGTCTCCTGGACGTCTTCTGGACGTCTCCTGGACGTCTTCTGGACGTCTCCTGGACGTCTTCTGGACGTCTCCTGGACGTCTTCTGGACGTCTCCTGGACGTCTTCTGGACGTCTCCTGGACGTCTTCTGGACGTCTCCTGGACGTCTTCTGGACGTCTCTTGGACGTCTTCTGGACGTCTCCTGGACGTCTTCTGGACGTCTCCTGGACGTCTTCTGGACGTCTCCTGGACGTCTTCTGGACGTCTCCTGGACGTCTTCTGGACGTCTCCTGGACGTCTTCTGGACGTCTCCTGGACGTCTTCTGGACGTCTCCTGGACGTCTTCTGGTCATCGTTTGGACGTCCTCAGGACGTTTTCCGGACGTCTTCTAGACATCTTCTGGACGTCTTCTGGTCATCGTTTGAACGTTCTCAGGACGTTTTCCGGACGTCTTCTGCACGTCTTCTGAACGTCTTCTGGACGTCTTCTGGACGTCCCCTGGACGTCTTCTGGGTGTCCCCTGGACAGCTTCTAGACGTCTCCTGGACATCTCCAGGACGTTTTCCGGACGTCTTCTGGACGTCTTCTGGACGTCTTCTGAACGTCTTATGGATGTCTTCTGGATGTCTTCTGGACGTCTTCTGGATGTCTTCTGGACGTCTCCTGGACGTCTTCTGGATGTCTCCTGGACGTCTTCTGGACGTCTTCTGGACGTTTTCTAGACGTCTCCTGGACGTCTTCTGGACGTCTCCTGGACGTCTCCTGGACGTCTTCTGGACGTCTTTTGGACGTCTTCTGGATGTCTATTGGACGTCTTCTAGACATCTTCTGGAAGTCTTCTGATCATCGTTTGGACGTCTTCTGGATGTCTTCTGGACGTCTTCTGGATGTCTTCTGGACATCTTCTGGAAGTCTTCTGGGTGTCCCCTGGACGGCTTCTAGACGTCTCCTGGACGTCTCCAGGACGTTTTCCGGACGTCTTCTGGATGTCTTCTGGACGTCTCCTTGACGTCTTCTGGACGTCTTCTGGACGTCTTCCGGACATTTTCTGGACGTTTTCTGGATGTCTTCTGGACGTCTGCTGGACGTCTTCAGGGCGTCTTCTGGACATCTACTTGACCTTTCTGGACATCTTCTGGATGTCTTTTGGACATCTTCTGGACGACTTCTGGAGGTCTTTTGGACGTTTTCTGGACGCCTTCTAGACGTCTTCTGGCCGTCTTGTGGTCGTCTTCTGGACGTTTTATGGACGCCTGCTGGACGTCTTCTGGACGTCTTCTGATCATTTTCTGGACTTTTTCTGGACGTCTTTTGCACGTCTGCTGGACGTCTTCTGAGCGTCTTCTGGACGTCTTCTGGACGTCTTCTGGACGTCTTCTGGACGTCTTCTGGACGTCTTCTGGACGTCTTCTGGACGTCTTCTGAACGTCTTCTGGACGTCTTCTAGACGACTTCTGGACGTCTTCTAGACGACTTCTGGACGTCTTCTAGACGACTTCTGATCGTTTTCTGGAAGTTTTCTGGAAGTCTTCTGGACGTCTTCTGGGCATCTTCTGGACGTCTTCTGGACGTCTTCTATCTGTCTTTCCTATACGTTTTCTGGACGTTTTCTGGACATTTTCTGGACGTTTTCTGGACGTTTTCTGGACGTCTTCTAGATGTCTGCTGGACGATCTCTATACGACTTCTAAACGTCTTTTGGACGTCTTCTAGACGTCTTTTGGATGCCTTTTGGACGTCTTCTTTGTGTCTTCTTGACGTCTTCTGGACGTCTCTTGGACGTCTTGTCTTCTTCTAATTCTTCCTACTAAACGAAATGTGATCTTGATTTGTTACTTCTCCCCGTCCGAGTCACCATTTGAAAGCACTCAAAAGAATGTGCTGCGATTTGGCGAACGGCGACTACGTTGCAGGGCAGCTGCTGCCACCGCCAGCAGAAGGGGATCAAGAGAAAGGTCAGCCTCCGGGGTGATGGTGATGCGATGCGAGCTTACCTCCTCCGTCGTCACATATCACGAAACGAGGTTAATTGTGCTGTGGATTTAGTACCAGCCAACCAGCGTCATCGTCATCGTCATCGTCAGCATCGTCTTCATCGATGCGCTGGTGACTATAGCTTGGCAGTTGTCATAGATTTGAATTAGCTTCTCTTGTTGAGGCTCGGTTGACTCGGTTTAAAGGTGAACTATGGTCGTGATGACTGAAAACCGGTTCGTGGTTCGAATGACAGGTGCCTAACCATTCAACGGCTCGTTTATCATATTCAGGAATCGGATTCGGTGGCTGAAGTTGATCAAGGGATAATAGAGCTATTCAGAAAATGAAGGGACGGCGTTTGAAATAAATTCTACTATTGAACGATATTTATTGCTCAATTAATATGATTTGTTGATCAGACATTTAAAAGATTGTGCAAATCATTGCAGTCGAGAGTGTTGTTGCAGACTATATATCGCGACTTACAATACTAGAAGTATGACAATTTATTGGACTCTCTTGCCAGTGGGTCATTGCCAACAATACAATTCAATGTTTCTGATACTAACTAAATTATTTCTTTTCTGAGACAGATGCCAAGGGGCAAGGATTCCTTTGTATAAACTCTATCAATTTATTTCTGCAATTCTTATTGTCTTTTCATTTTTTACACGATCAATTCCAATTGTTTCAGTAGATTTACCCTTGATTACGATTATTACGAGATGTAATTACGAATGGAACTGTCCCCATGTGCAAACTTCTGCTCAGGGGCCGCTCATAAACCACGTAAACTTTTTGTGGGGAGGGGGGGTCTGACCAAAGCCTACGCTCCATACAAATTTCAAAATTTTTGTATGGACAAAAGTCTACAAGGGGGGAAGGGGGGGTCTGAGATTTCCCACGAAGAACTTGATTTCACTCTTCAGCAAATAAATTTAGGCATGATTGTGCCACATTAACTCGAGTTAATACACAGTAATGGAAAGCAACTAGCGTCATAATTAACCTACCCCACGGCGCCCAGTAAAATCCTGAGAATAAACACAGCTATAAAATGTTCGTCCCACCGGCAGTTTCGCTGAATTTTATATCAAACGACCTGTTGTTCACATTTGATTCGCTTTCCAGCCCGAAGGCAAAGGAAAGGAGTACGCTCTGCTATCAGCGAGCGAGCGATTGAGGGCAACTGCTGCCGAATGTCAAGGATAACCTGCGACGACGACACTACTAGTGATAGGAAAGGAACAGGAGGAGGAGGGAGAGAGCTTTGGGCTAGGTCGAATGAGTGACGATGGTGCTAATCCGCACAACACTACTGACTGGCCGCAAATATGCGAGTTTCATCCGTTAGTGGCCTTGGCGGTCGTCGAGCTATTGCTGCTGCGGCTGCTGGACCGACCGGTTTGTAATTAGCATACGTAATAACTATAACTATAGATCACGACGACGAGCCACTGACGACCGGTGGCAGCTGGGATTAATGATAAAGGTGTGATGTTCGAAATGATTACTGTTGAGATTTGATCGATGCAGGAAATCAACGGCGATATGAGTTAAAGGGTGCAGTGTATCGGATAAACTTATGGTAGTTATTATCATTGTCGATTATTCTAAACTCAACCACAATTGACCTCTGCACTGCACAAACAATTTGATATGGACATATACTTTCTCCTGAATTAATGTTTTTTACATGTTTGATCTTTTTAATGTCGCTGAAAAAAAAACATGTTCTAGCTTTATCTAACTTTATTTAAAAAAGACACGAACACCGTCTTCACCAAGAGGCTGTACAGACTGATCGAAGCTTATTACTAGACAAGGGATACGCACGGAGCACACAAGAGTGCATTCCCGAAGCGGGAATAGAAAACACACCCCACAGCATGGTGCTATCAGAAGCTTGGTGACCCTAACCGCACAACTACGAAGCTCCACGAACACAATGAACAAATGAATCTGCAAGTTATACCCCTGGAATGTGTCTATGATCATCCGCATTCTTGATCCGTGTTTTGATCGACACAGATGAAGGCCTCCTCAAGAGGTCTCAGTCTCAGTATCCTTCTGTTATTATCACACTCTAGTCTGTGCCCTTTCTTGTGGATTGAGTATATGAGGCCATCCAACCAGCTAGCGGACAAATTATTATCCTTCCATATCGTTTCTGATGGATTTGTTGATGAATCATCTGGCTTCCATGCTTAAGAAGTTCGGGATCTCGTCCTTCCGAGCAGCCTTGTTCTTGTTCAGATCCTTAAGAGCCTTCTGCTCGAGGGTTAATTCATTGTTATCATTAGAAAAAATCTTCGAAGTGTTCCTTTCACCTAGCGGCCACCATTGCTTAGTCTGTCAGCAATTTTTTTCCCGATCAGTCTGGCGCAGTCTTGTTCAGCGCACCATTGGCTGTTGCATAAAACCTCTGCATAAGGGTTCCACCCATGCTTGCCTGTGCTTCAGCAATGACACTCATTTCCTGCTACCTTTTCTTGGTGTGGAGAAGTCGTTTCTCTGGGCTTCTAAGTAGCAGGTCAACAACCTGGAATAAGCTTACAACATAGTCTGGTGCTCATATAGCCCATATAGCCGAGGCGGTAAACGCACGGGTATTCAGCATGACCATGCTGAGGGTGACGGGTTCGATCCCCGGTCGGTCCAGGATCTTTTCGTAAAGGAAATTTCCTTGACTTCCTTGGGCATAGAGTATCTTCGTGCCTGCCACACGATATACACATGCAAAATGGTCATTGGCAGAGGAAGCTCTCAGTTAAAAACTGTGGAAGTGCTCATTGAACACTAAGCTGAGAAGCAGGCTTTGTCCCACTGAGGACGTTACGCCAAGAAGAGGAGGATAGTCTGGTGCTCACAACTTCCTACCTCGTGCTTTGAGGAGCCAGTTGAGGACAAAGACTGCCAATGAAGAGTTGTGTGCTTGGCTGGTAATGCAACCTGATCGTGATCACTAATGGTGTCCTACTTACTTCAGCTAGATTAGGGAGCTACTTGCTGGGTAGTGGCCGCCTTAGAATAGCACTATGAATCGCCTGTTAAGGAGAGCAGAGACAGGTGACTGCACAGAAGCTAGACTCCATCGTTTTCATCCTCGAATTCGAACTTCAGCAAGGACCTCAAGTTAGGCTTGCTGGAACTTCGTAAGTCGATGATGGCAGTCAAGCATTACCAAAATCAACTCATAACGAAAGGCCAGCAGTATGTAAACTCTGAAAGTGGAGGATAATAATGCCAGCACATCGGACCCGGCTTCCTGGAAAGCTGGGATGGGTGGGCCTGAAAAGGCCAGCCCGTATCGGGTTGAAGGGAGCTGGGGGTTACGATCTTGCGTTGGTTCTCAACCACCACAGGTTAGGGCGGGTCAACATAAATGGGAGAAGAAAGAGCACCTGGAGGCTCGAAAAGTCAAGCCTACGAAATATGAGAGGGAAGGTGCCAAACGCGAATAGAGACCTCGTCATCAAGACGGACTAGTCCAAGTACTCGGAGATCTTGAAGGCGATGAGGCGGATCTTGGAGCCGACGTTCGCAGTATTCAAAGTTATCGTACAGGCGAAATGGTTCTCGAGCTTGACAACATTTATAGTGGCACCGCCTACAAGTTTCTTACTCTCACCAACCACTGAAGTAACTCTAAAGGTCAAAAACCTGGACGAGATCACAGATGCGGAAGAATTGGTCACGGCACGACTGCGGCAACAGTGCAACGCACTGGGACATAGATAGCCTTGATTCAGCTGCCTTTTTTTTTTTTTTTTCCTTCTAAACCATAGGGGGATAAATCTGCTCATCAGACACCCTAACAGGAAGGTTAGGGTAGTGTGGGGATGAGGCCGTCTTCTACAATGCCGGTAGAAGCCAGGACTACTCTCTCCTCGACCCACTAAAACACATTCCTATGGTCGCCAAACCCTACGTCTCTCCGGAACCACCAAGAAGGTATTGCTTCAGAGAGGGGCTAGTGCATATCGCACCCTCAAGGTTAGCTGCCGTAGCCTAGCAGCAACGAACATCGATGACTCGCACTGGAGAGTCCATCACGATAGCATGCTGGCGCTTAGCCAGTTTCCCGAGTGGTCCTCGCCACTCCCTTTGTCCTCGGAAGGCGGGCAGGGTCAACCCCGCCCGCGCCCTACTGCTGAGCGGACATCAAGAACTGATGCCCACATGCAACCCGATCTGACCTGCTGAAGGCAAGGGTATCACTACCCTTCAGGCCTTATCAGCTGCATCCGTAGGTTGCAGACAGCAGGGTCTCACCTACCCCGACCCTTGCCGGGGACCCCTTTCCAACCGCGGGCTCAGATCCAACCCAGTAGACTGACGCCACGACAGCACCGCTACCGGGACTTCCTCTCCGCGGCCACTTAATCGCTGTAAGGGTCGATCTCGACCGCAGGGCACCGGTATGACCTACGAAGCCGACTTCGAACCCCTGGACCACCTCTTGTACTGCATCTGGACTAGCCATTCTCCGAGTCCACGCGCCACTTCCTTTGTAGCTCCCAGACGATATGGGTGATAGCCGTTGAAACGGCATTCCAGCTAATCTCATCCCTACACATTCTCTGGACCAAGTTGTCCGGAGTTGTGTCCTCCCCGCATGTGGCAAGCATGCGGTCACGCATTGTGCGAAAACGCGGGCACACGAACAAAACGTGTTCCGCCGTTTCCTCTAAACCATTGCACACTGGGCATTCGGGAGAATCCGCATGCCCGAAACGGTGTAGATACTGTCGGAAGCAACCATGACCTGTAAGGACCTGTGTCAGGTGGAATGAAACTTCCCCATGGCGCCTATTAATCCAACTATCTACCCTCGGTATCAACCTATGGGTCCACCTTCCTTTGGTGGAACTGTCCCACGCGCGCTGCCATTTGACCATAGAGGCCATCCTGACAGTCTTGCGTATGCCTCTTGTGCCGCGCATTTCGAAGCACTCCATATCCTCACTGATAAGAATGCTGATGGGCACCATACCAGTAATGACACAGAGAGCGTCGTGTGACACGGTACGGTACGCGCTTGCAACCCTCAGACACATAAGCCTGTAAGTACTTTCCAGCTTCCGTCGGTAGCATTCAGTACTTAGCGCGGTACCCCACGCCGGGCCGCCATACCTAAGTATGGACGTAGCAACACTAGCCAGAAGCTTGCGCTTACTGGCGTACACCGCTGAGCTATTGGACATCATCCGGGACAGTGCCGCAATAGCTGTGGAGGCTCTTTTACAGGCATAATCGACGTGGCTACCGAAGGTAAGCTTATCGTCGATCATCACGCCCAAGTGCTTGACAGAGCGCTTCGACAGGATAGTGCACTCTCCTACACTGATCTCCGTCTGCTGCGCCGACTGCATGTTGTTAACAACCGTCACCTCTGTCTTGTGGTGAGCCAGCTCCAGTTTTCTGGACCGCATCCACGCCTCCACAACCTTGATCGAGTGGTCGGTAGTCAACTTCACCTCCTCGATCGTTTCACCGTAGACTTCGAGCGTAATATCGTCGGCAAATCCGACAATCACCACTCCCACTGGGTACTCTAACCTCAACACCTCGTCGTACATGACATTCCATAACACCGGACCCAGGATGGAACCTTGCGGGACTCCTGAGGTTATGTGAAAGCACTTCCGACCCACCTCCGTGTCGTATACAAGTACGCGATTCTGGAAGTAGCTTCCGAGAATCTTGTACAAGTACTCCGGTATCCCCAGACGCAAGAGCGCATCGGCAATAGCAGCCCAACTGGCGCTATTAAATGCATTCCTTACATCCAGAGTCACTACCCCGCAGAAGCGAATTCCCCTCCTCTTAGGCTCGAGTGCTTTCTCGGCGGTTTTTGTAACTGACAAGATAGCGTCTACGGTGGACCTCCCCTTCCGGAAGCCATACTGGTTGCTCGAGAGACCATTTGCGCCCTCAGTGAACTTCAACATTCTATTGAGGATGATCTTTTCGAGCACCTTCCCCGCCGTGTCAATCAAGCATATTGGTCTATATGCCGACGGGTCTCCGGGTGGTTTCCCCGCCTTTGGCAATAGTACCAGGCTCTGCCTCTTCCAAGCTTCTGGGAAAACTCCCTCGTCCAGGCATTTCTGCATAGCAGACCTGAACATCTCGGGAGCTTCTGCAATAGCTACTTTTAAGGCCAGGTTCGGAACTCCGTCCGGACCTGGGGCCTTACCTACGCTAAGGGACTTAGCTATCCCCGCAAGTTCCACATCGGTGACCCTTTCCTCATCGCCAGCCCCAGTCCCCGGCTGTCCTACGAAAGGAGGCCAAGGACTAGGATCATGACGCGGAAAAAGTCCTCCAATGATCCCCTCCAACATCTCTGGAGATTGCTCTGTAGGAGCCATCACACCTCTCGTCTTGGCCATAACGATCCTGTAGGCGTCACCCCACGGGTTCGTATTGGCACTCTGAAGAGACCCTCAAAGCAGGCCTTCTTGCTTGCTCTTATCTCGGTCTTGAGCGCGGCTTTTGCAGCGGCGAACACCACCCGCCGTTCGTTTCGCTCTTCCTCTGATCGTGCTCGCTGCATCCGCCGCCTAGCCCGTAGGCAGGCGCGGCGCAGGTCCGCAATCGCGTCGGTCCACCAGTAAGCCGGTGGCCTCCCATTTCTAGGGTGGACTCTCCTAGGCATGGTCGCATCACACGCACGTGAGAGCACCGCTACCAGCTCGTCGCCGTCTAAACCGAGTAAGTTTCGCTCACGGCGGAGCGCTTCCCTAAATACCTCTTCGTCGAAGTATGATGTCTTCCACCTACGAGGGCTTGGCCTTGGCCTAGCCGCCTCTTCTTCTATCCGCTGTCTGCTGTTGTTGTAGTCGATACTGTAGCGAACCGCCAGGTGGTCGCTGTGAGTGTAGCCATCATCTACTCTCCAGTTCGAACTACTTGTTAGGCCAGGACTACAAAAGGTCACGTCAATAATTGACTCCGCTCCGTTTCGACTATAGGTACTCTTGGTACCGACGTTAGCCAAGTCGACATCTAAGATGGCCAGTGTTTCTAGCAGGATCTGACCCCGCTGGTTCGTGAAACGGCTTCCCCATTCCACAGCCCAGGCATTGAAGTCACCCGCTATTACCACCGGCCTTCGCCCTGTTAGCACGGTCGTTAAGCGGTCCAGCATTTGCGTGAACCGCTCGATCGGCCACCGCGGAGGCGCATAACAGCTACAGAAGAAGACCCCGTTTACTTTGGCGACCACGAAGCCCTCATAGGTAGTAGACACCAACTCCTGCACGGGGTATTTACCCGTCGTCCATATCGCCGCCATTTTCCTGGTCCCATCCGAGGCCCAGTTGCCGTTGCCGGCGGGTACTCGGTATGGGTCCGAAATGATGGCGATATCCGTCTCCCACTCAGAAACCGCCTGACAAAGCAGTTGCTGAGCCGCATCACAGTGGTTCAGGTTCAGCTGCGTTACCTGCACTGTGATTTGTTGCTCACTGCGGCTTTCTTAAAGGCCGGGCACCCTGGACCACCCATCGCATGTCTGTTTTTCGAGGTTTTCCCGGTACAGATCATGCAGATGGGCGGACTCGTGCAGCTTTGGGCCTTATGACCTTCAGCGCCGCATCGCCTACACAGTTTGCGCCTGTCGGGGCCTTTGCAGTCCCACGACTTGTGTCCTGGTTCCAGACACCTGAAGCAAACCTCAGGTGGCTCGTGGAATGTCAGGTGACAAACACACCAGCCCACCTAAATACTCCCTACTTTAACGGACTTTTTAACATCCGCCACAGGTAGCTGAACCAGAGCTATCTGTGTCCCTGCTGGCCCCTTCCGCAGCCTGACGGCTGTGGCGGCCACCTGAACATCGCACTGTTGCCGCAGTGCCGTGACGAGCTCTTCCGCTTCGGTGATCTCGTCTAGGTCTTTGACCTTCAGAGTCGCCTCATGCGTAAGAGCCCTCACCTCCACTCCATCTCCAAGGACCTCTTCTGCCAGCCTCTTGTAGGCGGCGCCCTTGTGATCCTTCTGGCGCTTAAGCTCCAGGATCATTTCGCCCGTACGAGTACGTCTGATACTGCGTACGTCGGCTCCAAGACCCTCGAGCTTGGCGTCGCACCAGAAGATTAACAGAAGATGGTCAAAAGACGTCCAGAAGACGTCCAGAAGACGTCCGGAAAACGTCTAGAAGACTACCAGAGACGTCCAGAGACGTCCAGAAGACGTGCAGAAGATTACCAGAAGATGTCCAGAATATGTCCAGAAAGACGTCCAGAATACGTGCCTAGTGTATGGAGCATCGGCAATGGGAGGGAATCAACCCCTAAACCCCCTCCCTTGTGCATAGGCTTGTATCTAGCCATAGGCTTGTATCTAGCCAAGTCCACCCTAGCAGATACCACCATCGCGGCTATGGGATGTAACGGCGGATGCAGCGAGCACATACTGACGGGAAGCGAACTACGCGACGGGTGTTATTCGCGGCTGCCAAAGTGGCACTCAAAACCTAGATAAGGGTAAGCTAAAATGCCTGTACCCCTGCTAAAACCCGTGCCTGATGCCCATAGCGTCATGATGGCCAGGACAAGAGGTGTAATAGCTCCTACCGAGCAGTCTCCAGATATACTAGAGAGGATCATCAAGTAGCCCTTGCCGCATTATTATCCAAGTCTTGGGCATCATCTCTTAAGACTGCCAAGAATTGAAGCTGAGGATCTGGGAAGGGTCACCGATAAGGAATTTGTAGGGATTACAATATCTCTTAGCGAAGGTAAGGCCCAAAGCCCGGACGGAGCTTCGAACATGGTTTTAAAAATAGCCGTTGCAGGAGCTTTTCAGATCTGTTATGCAGATATGTCTGGACGAGGGGTTCTTCCCAGGGTTTTAAAAGCGGCAGAGTCTGGTCCTGTTGCCAAAAGCAAGGAATCACTCGGTGACTCGTCAACACCTTGACGAATATGCTTGCTCGACATGGCAGGGTATTGATGGCCTCTTGAGTAATAAATTTGGCTTTTGGAAGAGTGAGTCAACCGAAGACGCTATTTTGTCGGTTAGTAATAACGCCAAGCCAGCTCTGAAGCATGACAGGAGTGGAATTCGCCACAGTGACAGTAGTGACCAGTTACGTAAGAAATGCATTGAATAAAGGTAGTTGGATATACCCGAGTACCTGTACAAGATTCTCTGAAGTTACTTTCAGAATTGAGTATTGCTATGCGATGCAGAGGTAGGTCGGATGTATTTTTGCATAACCTCAGGGGTTGCACCAATTTGCTTCCTGGGTTCAGTGTTACATAAAATGTAATGTACGACGAGGTGAAGCTGTCCTGGCATCCGTACGCATGCACCATACCTTACCTTGGTAGCCTCCTGAAAGAGCAAGTCAAGCCTAACTTTAACAAACACCGTAAGTAACAGATACGGTATTTGGTAAAGTTAGACTTGAAGTCTAGATTGGACTTCGTGAATTGCTAATCTGGAGGGAGTGAATCGCACTAGCTTCTCTCAGACGTCATACTTTCTGGTGTAAAGCCATAGCAAAATAAGCACCGATTAGGCTAAGGTCTTGAAATGGTGTCTTTCTGTTTATTGGAGTCGGAAGAGGTCGCAGTTTCCCACTATCTGAACCAGTGTCGAAAAAATTCAGCACAATGATGTTCAATTTGTGTGAAAACGAGCACAAATAAACAACCACAGTTACCCATAGACACGAGGCCGAGAATGAACATGACAAAGAGAGACGAGACAATGAAAGCGGCGTCTTGTGGTGTCATCCACTGTAATTGAAGTTCAGTTCAGCTGAACTTCAGCTCGATGAATTCGAATATGAATTGAAATTGATTTATTATGGTTTAGGCATACAAATGCCGATATGTTACCATAATTCAATGCATTATAGTTACTTTTGGTGAGTGATGCAAAACAACTGCATTTTTTGCTTCTGCATCGTGCTTAATTAAAAATAATCAGTTGAAATTGAAAATACTGACTTTGAGTATCAGTAGGTGATTGAAGTTCAGCAGACAGCGGTCAAAAGAATTTCGAAAGCATACATTTCCGAGAATGCCGCTCTGGTTGTCAAGACGACTATCAAAACAAAAACAAATCAACGACGCTGGCGCCGCTGGGCGTCGGTGGAGACGACCGTATTTTGACAATTGTCGTCACTGATCTGAACCTTTCTTTTTCTCAGGTGTCTTTTAAGCACATTTAGATTTACAAGAAACCCCAGAGCAACGCAACAGCCTCTTCGGCAGCAGTCTAGCTTCGATTGTTGAACCGCCTTCGACCTCAACTTCCTCGGAACGCTGGCATCGTTCAATATGGTGCAAAAAAAAATCATTTTGCGCGTTTGAGCAGTACTCTCGTCAATCTTCAAGCCAAATGTCATTGTTGCCATAGTATAGTATTCTTGTACCTTGCTAATTGTATCACAAAAGATCAGAAAATTGGTCGCAGTGATAAGTTACCCTACAAAAAAAACTTGCTAAACACTTTAGACTTCCTCCAAAGATGGTAAGATTCCAGCCTAAATTCCTTCTGGTTTCTTGGTTCAGTTTATTGTCAGATCTCTCCTGAAGTTCTTCCTGAGATTTCTCCAGGAGTTTCTTCTGGATGAACTCTTCTAGGAGTGCCTTCTGATATTGATCAAGGAGCTCCTGGAGTGCTGGAGTGGAGTATTGGCTCGGTAGCTTAGTTGGAAAAGCACTTGTCTAGCGTATAAAAGTCGTGAGTTCCAATCTCACCTGAGCGGTGGATTTTTTTCGCAATTTCACTATATGTATCCATCTGTACATATGTAAGGTACACCGGGGCAAGTTGAAACGGGACAAGATGAAACGCGAAGTTTTGAAATAGATTTCAATAAAATTTGGAAATTTATCCTTCGCTAAAAGATTCAAATATTCTATGTGTTATGGCAATCAAATTGTTTATCATCAATAGAAAACATCATATTAACCCGCTGTTTCATCTTGCCCCACCCGTTTCAACTTGCCCCGGTGTACCTTACGTTGAGTTGATTGGAAATCATAAATTGATCACACAGATTGGTATATCAAGGGCCCATATAGCCGAGGCGGAAAACGCACGGGTATTCAGCATGACCATGCTGAGGGTGACGGGTTCGATTCCCGGTCGGTCCAGGATCTTTTCGTAAAGGAAATTTCCTTGACTTCCTTGGGCATAGAGTATCTTCGTGCCTGCCACACGATATACACATGCAAAATGGTCATTGGCAGAGGAAGCTCTCAGTTAATAACTGTGGAAGTGCTCATAGAACACTAAGCTGAGAAGCAGGCTTTGTCCCAGGAGGACGTTACGCCAAGAAGAGAGAGAGAGATTGGTATATCGAAGACTTGGCACTTAAGTTCTTCAAGAGTGTTTTTTTTTTGCGGGTCTTTGAAGGATTCTTCTGAGATTCCGAGGAGTTTCTTGAAGTTTTTTTTAGTGTCCCCCCGAAGCTCCTCCTAGAGGATTCCCTTAGGAGTGTCTTTATAGATTCCTCCTAGAATTCTTTCTCGGATTCTTCCAGGATTTTCCAAGATTAAACAGGAGTTCTTGCTGGGAGTTCCGCAGGAGTTTTTCGCAGATTCCTCCCTGGAGTTCATCATGAAATTTGAAATAAGGATTTTCCAAGATTATCCGGAAGTTCCTTCTAGGATTTTTACAACATTTTCTTCGAAGATTGCTCCCACTGCGAATTTGTACCCCGTTTTTTACGGTGTTGCTTCTGAAGTTTCTTCTTCAATTTCTTCACGATTTACTTTCGGAATCCTCTTTTTCCTGTTAGGATTTCCCCAAGAGTTTCTTATAGGATTTTTAAACGAGTTTTTTCAGGGATGCCTCTTTCTAAAAATTTTGACGTTCCTCCAATAGTTTTTTTTCGAGATTCTTACAGAAATTCCTTCCTGGATTCCTCTAGAAGTTTCTTGTGTGATTCCTATAGGAGTTTCTCCTAGGATTTCTCAAATAGGGTTTCTCCTCTCTAGGATTTCTACTGCTGAAGTATCTCCAGGAATTCAGTTATATAAAAGTAAGTGATTCCAGAATTTTCAGCTTTATTACGACGGTCTCCGAAGAAAACTTTCCAAATCAAATAACAGATTATTTTAGAAAATCTTGTATGTGGTCCTCCAGAAGTGTTACAAACATTTCTTTTACGAAATCTGGCATTAATTACTTCACAAATTCTTCCAAAATTTTCCACAAATCAATTCAGAGATAGTTTGAGAAATTTGCCAAGGGATTACTTCCGAAATCCCTTTGGATATTTATTCAAAAACATCTCTAGGCATTGGTTTGAAGAGTCTATTGAAGACTCTTTTGGAAAATGTGCCAAAAATTTCTTCAGAAATTCTTCTAAAAAAACTTTTTTAAAAAATCTGTCTTAATAAAACTCTTACGGAAATTTGTCCTAGTATTCGGCCAAAAACTCACTCATGGATTCATTCAAAAAGCTTCCGTGGATTCATTCGCCCTGGGCAAAGGCACAACCTTGTGATCAGCTTTATTGCTGTCGGGTCTTGGGGCTTAAATGTATCTTTACTCTACAGAGAAAGATGCACACTCGTGGTGCCAACAAGAACCGATACTTTTCGTGATCAAATCAAGAGGCGTTACGGTCCTTTTTTGTTGTTTTTAATATATTTGATTTCTATTTGCAGGAAGGAAGTTGATACACAATATGTACTTCTATTTTTTGACATTATTAACCAAGCTCCCTAGCTTTGCAGACACAAGAACAAGAAGAAGCATAAACGGTTCACTGAAAATCAAGCACCATATCGTCAGACTTGTTCATTTTTGTGAAAATACGCAAAGGTAAATAACGTCGACCATTTAATTAACAACACATCCTTACACATCTCAACACGCAAAATCAATCTCCCACCTTTGCTCATTCTTGAGGCCACGCAAAAGCTAAAAGCCGCATGGCTAAAGAGGTTGCAATGCCTACTCCCAAATTCCACGGTATATTATGGACGATGTGAGATTTGCATTGGAGATTTGGCCCCATGACCCCCTTGTGCATCAATAAAATAAAATAAAATAAAATAAAATAAAATAAAATAAAATAAAATAAAAAAAGCTTCCGTGGATTCATTCGGGAATTGTTTTCAGGGATTTGTGTAAAACTTCCTCCTATTTTACAAATTCCACAAAGAATTCTTTCAAAGTATGATTTACTTCTGAAATTCCTCAAATTTTCCCAAAAAGAGTATGTGAACGTGAGCAGAAATTGCTCCAGGAACTCTTTTGAAAATTAGTTCAGAGATTTTTTTAAAACTTTCTTAAGAAATGTACATATTCAGAAATTTCCCCAGAGATTCCAGAGTGAGGTTTTCTGTCAGTGTTTTTTATAACAGCGCGCGTTCTGACGGGTTGATAAAACTTTCAGCGATGCCTTCAAAAACTATTCCAGAGTTTTTCAGAAAATGTTTTAAAAATTCCATAAAAAAAATGTACTGGGGTTACTTTGGAAATTCTTCCAAGGATTTCATCAGAAATTCCAACAGCAATTCCAATTTCTCGAGAAATTCCACAAGGGATTCTTCTAGAAGTTTCACAAAGAGTTTATGTAAGAAAGTTGTGCATAATATTCTGCAGAAATGCCCCCAGGTTTTTTCCTGGTGCACCTAGTGTAACATCTTAGAAGGGTTAAGCATTTTCCCAAACGATCTTCTAAGGTTTTATTCCAAAACTATCTCCGAGGTTTGCTTTAGAAATTGCTCCAAGTTTTTTTTATGTATGAATTTCTGTCAGAAAATCCTATGGATTCCTATGGAAACTTCCTATGGCTTTTATTTTAAATTCGACTTATAATTTCTTAAGAAATATGTCCAGAGATTTCCCTACAAATTTTTCCAAGGATTACTTTTAAAATACTTCCATAGATTTTTCGATAATTCTTTCATGGACCCTTGCTGAAATCCATCCTAAGATTTATTAAAAAAATATTTCACGACATCCTGAAAAAAAAACTCTTAAATAAACTTTTTAAAGAACTCCTTCGGAAACTCCTCGTAGATTTACTCTAAAAAATCTTCCAGTAAATCCTAAAGAAATTCAGTCGGATTTTTTATTCACAAAATCATCAAGAGATTCGTTTGGACTTTAAAATGATTCCAGAAATTTCTCCAAGAACTGCTTAAGAAAGTCTTGCACGGATTGCTTTCGAAAATGTTGCAAAAAGTCCTTAAGAAAATACTTCAAGAATTCCTTTCCAAAAATCTAGCAAGGATTGTTCCAGAAACTGGTCTACGAATTTCTTCAGATTTTTTTTTTCATAGAGATTTTTGCAGAACTTTTTCAAAGCATTCATTAAGAAAACCTTCCATAAACTTCCTCAAAAAATACTCCATGGATTTTTTTTTGGAAAATGAGTCACGGATACATTAAGAACCAGAAATTCAGAACTCCTTCAAAATTTTCTCAGATGCTTTCTAATTTTCGTCAAGGATTACTTTAGAAATTCTAAAGAGAATATAAGTGAAATTTCCAATATTTCTTCACATTCCTTTGGATATTTCTTCAAGACATTTCTCATCCAGAAATTGCTCCAAGAATTTCTTAAGAAAGTATTAGAAAAATCCTCCAAGCATTCTTTCAGAAATGTTTCTACAGATTCTTTCAGAGAATCTTATAATCTTCCTGCAGAAATTCACACAAACAATTCATCAAAAATACCGCCGGGTAAACCTTTATATATTTTCTCAGAAAGTCCTCCAGGATTACCTCTAGGAATTTCTCTATGGATTCCTCCAGCAAATTATTGAAAAATTTGCTCAGGATTTTAACTAGGGATTTTTTCCAAGATGTTTTTCCAAAAAAAAATCTCAAAAGGTTTGGTTAGGTATTTCTCCAGGTGTTTCTTAAGGTATTCTTCCTGGAATTCCTTCAGAAAATCCATCAATGGCCTCTTAAAATATTCTTGTTTTTTTTTCAAAAAAAAATCAGGAATTCATTTTATTTATTTTTTTTTTAAATCCTTCTGAAATTTCTTCAGTGATACTTTCGGAAATATTTTCAGAATCTTCCTCAATATACCTAAAATTTATACAGACATTTCAGCAGGGATTGCCTCAAAAGTTGTTCCATGGATTCTTTCAGAAATTGTTCCAGCATTTCCTTCAGGAATTGCTCCTTAATTTATATGGATGAATTTTGCAAACTACTAAAGATGGTTGATCGATTCTGCTGGGCATCCAAGCAAGACAGGTGCTGCATTTTCCATTAATATTTACTCAATGCTTCCTTATAGCAGTGAAAGCTTTCAGAGGTTTCCTGTTTCATCGCCGGTAGCCAATTTCCGATAATCACCAGCTTTGCATGAAGGTTGCCTCCGCTTGCTCTAAATACCGAAAAATTACCAATCACATCTCATCACAAAAGTTCGGCATCGCTACTCCGGTAGAAATCGTTGCATTTACCGTCGGTGACGACGTGCTGCGAGAAATCTAGCGTAACCGGTCCAGGTCTTTAGATTCAACCAAGCGACGAACCCGTCGATAAAATGAAACAATTAAAGAATGATCTTCTGCGGTTTTCTCAACCGTATCCAGCAGCGATGAAACTAAATCGAAAACAATAAACGCCGGTAAACGGTTGCGTTCAACATCCATAAATGGCTCAAACATCTGTCAAATCTGTTTCGATGCTGTCTCGCAGCTTTTGAATGCGGCAACCAACAATGTTGTCCGTCGATACACGTAACTTTACGCGCCGCATGCGGCGTTTGTTGCAATTATTAGCGCACGTTATTACCGGTGACACTCTTGTTCTGCTGAATTTACGCGCAATAATCTTCTGGTAACGCAGTCGTAATAAATCGCATTAATGGCTGACACTTTGGACATAATGGCTTTCGAACCGCTTCCTGGTCGTGAAAAGTGCGAACGAGACTTGCTTAATAATGGGTTAAAAGTTGGGAAAACGTTTGATCTGGCGTGAAGCTGGACAACTTGAAATTTTCCATCTCAACTACTTGGTAGCCGATCAACATGGGTAAGACCTCAACCAACCCACGGGCAGACAAGTAGAGTTGTTGCCCAACCGGTTTCAGAGTAATCGTATTCAGAACTTTTACTTTTGAACGCCAGGCCGCAACCAGTACTGGACCGAGGGCGGATCTTGGTCAGCTTGCCATGATCCGGATTTTGCAGGGGTTACACAATAATAATCCCGCGAGAACCCGCGAAGCAAACAAGCGCCGGAAGAAACAATGTTGCAGATCGATATTAGTTTTTGTGGAAAAATGAACGCAGTCATCTAACCGGCAGCTTTGACCACGTGCCCGGGTCACTTCCGAACGGTGGCGGCGCTGCGCGGCGGTGTGGACTAATGAACATCGAACATTCGTGCTCGTGCGGAACACTCATTAGCCTTTCGTGGAGCTCGTACGCACACAAATCGGTTCGTTACTGACATGCAATTATACATCTACGGTAGAGTGGGTCAACGTTGTATGGAGAAACTTTAAATTTGATCGTATCAACCCGGAACAAAGCTTTTTCAATCTATATTAGCGTCCAAAACAACTGTGCAAAATTTGGGAGCGATTGGTTGCGTCCCCGTATTCCGCATTGCGATTGAAATTTGTATGGAATTTAGTATGGGAAAACGTACTTTTTTGCATTTTACTCATAAGTTGATTTTTTTGTCTAATACCATGTAACTAATGACGTTAAAGTATAGCCTAGGATATGCCGAAAAACTTTGCCGAAGACCGCAAAGGGATCCGACGCTTGGGAAAAAAGTTATTCGCCTGGTAACTTAGGCCAAAAATTAAGATTTTATTATTGATGTTATTCCTTTACATGTTAAATGTTAAGCACTACCGGACAATCTGTACGTTATAACTTTTTTCACAAGTGTCGGATCACTTTCCGGTCTTCGGCAAAGTTTTTCGGCATATCCTAGGCTATGCTTTAACGTCATTAGTTAGATCGTTTTAGACGAAAATCTTCAAGTTATGAGAAAAATGCAAAAAAGCACGTTTTCCCATACTAAATTCCATACAAATTTCAACCGCAATGCGGAATACGGGGACGCAACCAATCGCACCCAAATTTTGCACAGTTGCTTTGGACGCTAAAAGGAATCGAAAAATCTTTGTTCCGAAAAATCGACTTTGTTGACCCAGTCTAATCTACGGGCAAACAAGCAGCGTGATCGGCTCAATATTGGCCTACAAAAACAGAGCGTAAGTAATCGATGCGTGGGCACTCGATGATCATGGCCTAATTCTTCCAAATGGATTGGAACCATCTCCGGAGGACAAGAACACCAATCAGAACGCATCCATTCTCATTACGCGGTTCGAACACATGCGGGAGGTCAACGGAAATGATCTTTGCGGAGTGGGATGATGAGCAAAAACCGGTGATTGGTTGAGCAAGACACACACGCGACCAGCAACGCGAATGAAGTCATTATCGTATGCATTGATAAATGATGCAATTTAATGATAATTATTCTGAGTTTTTATCTGATATACATGACAACCTGATTAAAATGTAATTGGAGTCATTAGAATAGCTTTGGAATAACGTGAGCTTTGTAATAAACGTAAATGTTCAAGCACAAAAAAAAAGGATTCAAATTGCCCATGATTCATTGTTTGAACCATTTTTGGAAGAATTCTTGAAGGTGCCCTTAGAGAAGTTCAGAATGGACAACTTTGGGGGAATGAAGCAACCATAGGGTGAGCTCTGGAGTCTTTGGAAGATTTCTGGAAGAATTTTTCAGGACAGTCGTTGAAAAAAAAAACAGATTTTTTTTTTGGAAAAAGCCTCAAAGAATCCTTGGAAGTAAATCTGGAATTATCCTTTGGACTGATTCTCGAAGAAGTTCTTGAAGAAAGTTTTGCATGAGTCCTTTAGAAATTTTCTGGAATGATAATGCATTGATAATGCAATTTCTAAAGGAATCTTTGGAGTTATGCCTAAAGGAAGGTTTGGTAATTTTTTTTTGGATAAACACTTTAAAAAAAACTTTTGAAGGATTTCATGAATGTTATAGTTTAAGAAATAACTGAAGCAATCAATAGAATAAGCACTTGAAGAATCTTCGAAAACATCTTTTTAAATAAATTAATAACGTATTCCTTGGAGAACTACCGGAAGGCATCATTGTAGAAATTTCTGATGGAGCTCTCGGAGAAATTCCTTAAGGAAATCTACGAGAATGTCAACCCACGAATTTTAAAGTTATTGCACCGGCTATGTGCATTCAGTGTTACTGCATCCAAAATTTATTCAAGGATTTTTGTGAGCAACTCTGGGCAGGTGTCCATGGATAAGTTGCAAAAAAATACATGTTGAGTTCCCCTGGCAATGTTTCTATGAGATCCACCAGAAAATCTCCAATACGTTTCCTAAGAATTAACAGAGTAGTGTGCGGTAGTTTGGCAGCAGCAAAGCTTCGCGCGCTGGCTTTGCTAGATTTGTGAGATTTTTTTTCTCTTTTCTGCGGGTCTCCGACGACGGGACGAGTGTGCGGTGGGCGCGCCGTGGTTCGAGTCGGTTCCAAATTTTTCGCTTCCCATCGGTGCTAGTTTCCAATACACTTTTAGTTGATTATAAATATTTTCTTTCATTTTTTTGCATTTACACAAAAGAGTGAAAAATGTTAGTTCGGGTTCGCCGGTCAAGAAAAAATCCGGGCGCCGACAAGTGAGTCGCGTTCAGTGTATTTCTGTGTGGAATAGACTTAAGGTTTCTGCTCCCTAGTGGAGTGGAGACGCGCGATAGAATTTTCTTTTTGGCTAGTTCTTGCATCAAAAAGTGGTCGGTTGTTAACGGCGGTTTGTGTATATTGATCCATTGTCAAATCATATCACCAACCATAGGTGACTCCCGGACTGACAATGCACCTTTCCTTTACTAAAAAAAATTCTTCCTGAGACAAACGTGGAGATGCAGCGTGTCGCGGTCTTTATAACAACGTTTGTCTTACTAACATTCCCTTTCATCCTCGATGACCGTAAGGACGTGGCCGGCGCCGTTATTGACCTTATTAAAGTTGAGAGCTCTCGAACTGTGTACATTGAGAATAGTAAGCAAGTCCCAAGCCCTATTCATTGGTTCCTTGTGCAATTTCGATTGCTCTGGTCAATCACGGAGTAGCAACTACGAATTGTGCGGTCATCTATGCTCATGCTCAATACGTTTCCTAAGAATTAACACGCAAGATTCCTCCAGCGTATTTTGTTTAAAATACGGGATCCTTTTTAAATATATTTCAGTTATTCTACACTTTTACGCAGAGCGGACTTGGTATGATGATTGAAGCACGTGACTGTCACGCCGAGGCCCTGGGGTCGAATCCCACTCCCTACAAACTCATACAAATGTGAGTTCTTCCTTCGAAAGGGAAGTAAAACGTGGGTCCCGAGATGAACTAGTCTAGGGCTAAAAGTCTCGTTAACACAGATAAAAAAGTATACATTTCTTTTGTTTTTCCCAAATTTTCATCATTGAGCTCCTCCCCAAGTAACATTTTGATAGCCAATAAATTAGCCTTGGAGAAATTTTGAAAACCGTCATGAAATCTCATAGACTTGATTCTGGTTTTATGATGGTTCTAAGTAACTCTTCCTTCAACTTCAGGTGATCATCCTGGAGGAACTTTTGAAAGAGTTCACGAAAGAACTTCCAAAAGAATTTCCAGTGGATCTTGTGATCTTGTGCAAGAGTTTCCGGAGAAAAGAATTTGCGAAAGAATTTTTTATTATAATTAGCTCTTTATTATGGGGAAATTCAGCCCGAAGCTGGTCCATCCCCTAATCACATGCCAAAGAATTTCTTGGATAACTTGTGCATTCTCGAAGAGATTTCTGGGAGAAGTTCCAGATGACATAATGAAAGATTTTTCATTTTTTTTTTCTGTGGGAACTGCTTGCAAAATTGCTGCATGCAATATCGAATGAATCTCCGAAGGTACTTTTAGAACAAGTCCTGCAGAAATTTTCGTGAGAACATTCAGATAATATTTCGTGAGAGCTTTCAGAAAAAAAACTGATTGAGGCACTTCCGGAAGAACTCCTGGATTATAGGAGAAGTTGGGATAATATGCACCCCCTAAGCAAACGTTGCCCTATAGCTAAGATTAAGATGATTTTATGGGTGTCTTGCGTTTTGAAAGTTAGTTTACTTATTTGACTAAGAGACGCCAACTTTTGGCCCGCGTGATATCAACTTTTCCGAATCACATTAACAATTTTAAAAAGTGTTACATTTTGGGTGCTGAAAAACTGTTGGGGGCAAAACGCACCTTGAGGTGGGGCAACATGACCTCTTGCATTGTCAGCTTTGAATTCTTATGAGATACCAGGCGGCTCCATCTTACTATTTACGGCAGCAAATGGAAGGAGTAGGAGGCGGATGGTAGTTAATAGGTTGATTCCATGTAATCAGCGCGCAATTGCTTAAATTGCGTGCGCTTCAAATTAGCCAGTCTTTCCGCTTTTCATTCGAATATTCTTTCCATTCTTGGGCTTTTCCGGCTCAGTTTTACGCCTAGTTTGCTTGGATCGAATGGAACTTTACTTAAATAATGAAATAGCGTGAGGGCGTTTTGCCCCGAGGGTGCGTATTAACCCAGGTTACCCTAATTATTTTCTTGATAAAGGGTGACTGTGGATTAAAGTGGCCCACACTTATATGAAAAACAAAAAAAATCGAAAAATACCAAGTCTTACTTCCTAAATCAATTGTTTTGGACTCCCAGAAGCCGCGTTCATAGTTTGAGCAAAATCGGTGAAGCCTAAGGGGTTGTTCATAAACCACGTAGACCAAAATTTGGCTATCTCAGACCCCCCCCTCTCTCCTCGTAGACTTTTGTCCATTCAAAAATTTTGAAATTTGTATGGAGCGTAGACTTTGGCCAGACACCACCCCTCCCCCCAAAAAGTCTACGTGGTTCATGAACGGCCCCTAAGGGGGCGCTCAAGCTTGAAGTTTGTAAGGGAAAACGTGGCCAAAAATATGCTAGGTGGTACTGTAAGCGTTCAACAATTAAACCCTTTGGTATTATTGTAGGCGACAATATGCCAAACAACTTTGTCGAAGATCGCAAAGTGATCCAACGCCTGGTAATAAAGTTATACCGTAGGTAAAGTGAGGATGAACTTTATTGTTGTTTTTCCAGTACATGTAAATGAATAATATCAATAATGAAATCTCAATACTTCGCCTCGCTTTGCTTAGGGTATAACTTTTTTCACAGCCATGGGATCACTTTGTGGTCTTTGTCAGAATTTGTTGGCATATGGTCATCTACAAGAATACCAAAGGGTTTATTCATTAAACGCTTACAGCGCCACCTAACGAAAAAAATCAAAAACTTAAGATTTCTGCATACATTTGGCAGTTTTCTTATACAAACTTCAAGCCTGTTGAGCGACCCCTTAGACTTGACCGATTTTGCTTATATTTTGAACGTAGCTACTAGGAGACCAAAACAATTGAATCCAGAAATAAGACTTGGTACTTTTCGATTTTTTTTGATTTTCGTATAAGTGTGGGCCACCCTACTGTGGATGTTATAGCAAGGTATGTTCTCTTCATCATGGGGGGTTTTTGTTGGCCAAATTTCTTGAAACTTAGTCGTATAATTCAGCTTGATGGAGAAAGTCAAACTTTAAGTTCAACAGGTTTCTGAATACCCCCGATGACGATGAGAACAAAATTGCTAAAAATATATATTTTTTCTTAGATTTAGATCCAGTGATGGTGAAGGTGGTCAGCAGTGATGGAAATTGATCGCGAACGTGTGCTTACGCGCTACAAAAAAATGCCATCGCATCGCAAAGCTTTGCTGTGCGATGGTATTTGTACGTCTGTGGCTTACGATCGTACGACACGAACGCCAACGAGTGCATCGCATCTTTTGCAAGCGCGATGCTTTTTTATTTTAGAGGTTCGCGGCCGATATTTCTGTAATGAAATCAAATTTTGGTAATATTTTTCGTCGGTATCATTTATTGGAATGGTACCTGACCAGTATAATCAAAAACACCCAACTAATTGCCTTTAAGTGTACAAAAAATGGCAACAAACCAAGTATTCTACATTGTGATCCTTCTGGCGAACCAACTACGATTCTGCTCGTTCGACATTTGTTTTGTGTTGGTTCGTCGATCCGGGAAATCGTGAACCGTTCTCTCTTTTTGGGTTCGCGAGCGTGTGAGCAAAGATTGTGCTTGATGCGAACCAAAAAACACGTCAAGCGCATGATGCTTTCCACCACTGGTGGTCAGCAGTTAGCTGACAGGTCTTATGTTGGTTGAATCTGCATATAAGTTGAACATAACGTCGGAATATGCATTTTTAATAAATTTTTCAGTTCAATATTGGCTGTTAATGTCTCTTTTCTGAATCAGGTATTATCAGGAAACTGACACTTCTTGCCTTCCGTCGACAGAAAGATCATATGCAATTTGACGAAAGAAGCAGTAACACTACAAGCTGGGTTAATCTTGGTTCTTTTCACTATTGCTTAAAGAAGATTCTTCTATGAGTTTTTCTCTAATTCTCCCAAGATAACACAAGGAATATCTCATAGAGTTCCTTCAGAAATTCTTGTTTAAGTTTCTTTGAAGATTCATGTAGGAGCCCCTTCTGGGGTTATTCCAGTAAATGGTTCAATAATTCTTTTGGACATTCCTTAGAAAATTTCTGTATGGATTTCCCCAGAGATGGTTTCGAAAATTCAATTGTAGTTATCTCAGAGATCCAACAAGAAGTTACTTCTGGAATGCTCTAAGGATTTCTTCAACAATTTCATCAAGAATTCTATCATACATTTTTCCAACGATTGCTTCAGAAATTCTTACAATTATTTCCTCAATGTTTTTTAAAAAAAAAACCTCCAGAAATTCCTCCTTGATTCCTTTTTATGATTACACAAGGAACGTTTCGGAAATTCCTTAAGGGGTTGCTTCATGAATTTCTCGCAGAATACCTTCACTTTCAAAGTTCCTTTGTTACATTTTCAAGGAATTACTTTAATGATTCCTCCATCCAACGATCCTCTGAGAATTATTCTCCTCCTTTAAAAGTTTATTCAATGATTCCTTAAGACATTCTCAAACTGATTCTTAAGGAAATTTGTCTTTGGTTCTTTTAGGACTCTCACTACATTTTTCAAAAAAAAAAATGCCTCAAGAAGCAGCTTGAGCTTCAAGAAACTCCAGGAAATTCTCAAAAACATTTTCCAATGAGTGCATCCTCCAGGATTGACGCGACGCGACACGGACAAAACACTTATCGTTCTTACAAAACATAAAAGGAATTAAACATTTACCTTTTCGTCGACCGGTTTCGGGCTAGATGTTGCCCATCTGCAGGACGATGTCCAACCAGGCCTCCAGGATTCTTTCAATTTCGACGCGGTTCCCTCCAGAAGAACACGCTAGTATTTCTTTAGAAAAATCTCCAGAAATTTATTTGGTGATTTCTTCGAGGTTATTTTGAGAATAGACATCTTCATTCTCCAAGTATTCATTTCAAGTTTATTTTCAAGTATTTCTTTACATATTTCACCAGGAATCTATCTAAGAATATTATCCGGCCATTTTTGGACGAATTTAAAAAAAAAATGTTCCGAAAGATTTTTTTGAACAAATTTCTTCAAGTTCGAGATTTTAATTTAATGTTTGTTTTTTAATTTATGCACCCCCAGCCATGTGCATAAAAAGAGGTTTCAGTGCATTATCAGGAATTTGACGAGAAACTCAACAAGCCAAATAAAATAAAATAAAATAAAGAAATTCTTGAAAATTTCGCAAAGAAACTCCAAAAGTAATTCATACAGGATCTCATCGAGGGTTATTCGTAAAAACTCTTGGGAAAATTACCGGATGAATTCTTAAATAAATTATCGAAGGAACTTCTCGGAAGTACTCTTGAAAAAAAAAATATATTTCAACAAAATGTATCGAATATTTGTTTGAAAAATTTCATCAGGGATTTTTCCAGTTTCTTGGAGTGATTTTACCAGACATTTCACAAGTTATTGCTTCCTTATTTATTTCTAAATTTTGCATGCTTTGCATCAGAATTTGTTCCTTGAATTACTCCATAAATTTATTCAGGAATCCTTTAGTGATTCTTTCAGAAATTCATTGAGAGATACCTCAAAAAATAATCGGAGGTTTCATCTGGAAAATCATTTATAAATAGCATCGGATTTTCCTTTGTGAATCCCTGTAAAAATCTTTTCGGTATTTTTCAGAAAATTTCTCCAGGAATCAGATAATCTTCCAAGAATTAGACATGTCTACCAGGAAAGATTTCTCTAAAAAATCAGAAATTCTTCAAAACATTTCTTCAAACACCATAGTTTCCTTTCCAAATTTATGTATAGTTGTTTCGTAGCACCATGTTCGATTCCTTCTGAATCTGCTTTATAGCTTCATTTACAAAACCAGCCTGGGATCTGCTACAGATTTCTTTGAATATATATTTTTTTATGAACATCTTCCACGGGTTGCTGCAGAAATTCTTCGATAGCTTCTTTCAGTAATCCGTACGAGATTTCTTTTAGGAAATCATACCGGGATTTCTTCAGAAATGATTTCAGCGATTCGTTCAGAAAATTAAATATACATAACTTCACTAAGAATGAGCCTAAAATATTTGTTTTACAAAATTCTTCCATGCATTCCTTTACAAATTTACCTGGAGTATTCTATAGAAAATCTTGAGAAGATTTCTCCATTATTTGACCAAGGATACATTTAAGAAATCTTTTATGCATTCATTCCAAAACTGCTCTATGAATTAGGTCAAATATTAAGATGACATAAATTTTGATTTTGGTTTATGTTTTATTCTCATTTCTTCTAAAGATTTCTTCACGTGTTTCAAGGAATTTATTCAATAATTTTTCCAGGATTTTTTTTTCTGCATGAGAAATGTTTGGAAGTTTTTTTGAGCGTTTCTACAGGCATTCCAACAGAAATTCTTTTGGAGATACATCATCATCTTAAAAAAAACTTTATTGAGGGGTTCTTTTTTAGAGGTTCTACTGGAGATTTATCCAGAAATTTCTTCAAGCATTCTTTCAGAATTCCCTGCTCAGATTCCTTTAAAAATAGATCTAGAAGTAATTATATTCCTAGAGGAATTTCTGAAGGATTTTTGTTTTAAAACTATGGGAGGAACTCTTGGATAAGTTTCAAGGAAAAGTCCCAACTGGGAGTACTTCCATAGTTATTAACGAAGAGTTTCCTCTACCAATTGGCATTTTGCATGTGTAAATAGTGTGGCAGGCAATAAGGTTCTCAAAGTATGCTCAATTCCTTTGCGAAAAGCTCCGACCGCGAATAGAACGTGTTATCCCCAGCATGGTCATGCTGGATACTCACAGTCTTACAGCTGAGGGCCCCCTCAATGCTGAAATATAAAATAATTAAATGCTCATTTGTAACCTGGATACAATGACGAAGGTCTGTAGTAATCCTTGATGAAGTTTCCTAAAAAAATCTTTGAAGGAAGTCCAGGAGGAATTTCTGAAGATGCCCGTGGACTTGTTTCAAGATAAATCTCTTGTGGATTTTTTTTTTTTGAGAAACTTCTGAAAACCAATCAAGGAGAATCCTTAGAGGAAATTCTGGAGGAATCCCATGAAAAATATTTGAAGAAATATATGAACAGGAATGCATTCCAAAGGAATACTAGGAGCAGAGTATCTGTACGCACAAATCTCATTACGAGATTGAGCAAAGTTGGCTGTGTGTACATGGAATTTCCTTGAGCTTGAGACTTGTGATGTTGGTGCACATCACATTAGCATTGCGAGTCTCAATGAGACATCTCAATGAGACAAGCTCCAGGAGGGTCTGGTGCAGCTTGTTATTGTTCGACACCGACTTGATACACTCGCAAAACCTTCACTACGATTACATTTACAGATAATGTTCATCTGGGATTGGGTTGACGTATTCCAGGAGTGGAAAGGATTCTAGTTATAAGTATTCTGGGGCAGATGGAAAGCAGCCGGAGGTTGTTTTACGACGGGAAACGTGGTACCTAAGAGGAACAATCCTGGAACGAGCGTCTTTCCTAGTTATGTGAGTACATATGTCCAATGTTCATAATGTTTTGAGAAAATGCATAAGAGTGCTGTAGATACTCGTTTGGTCAGTTCGTGTGCTTGCGATTGGTGATTTTGTGGACGTGTTTTGATTGACCAACGGAGGAATGAAGGGAAATGGTCCTAACGTTCTTCAATTCATAAATTATAATCGGCGGGTTCCGTCTTTTTTCACTTCACATAAATGTACCATAATTGGTTTGGCAAGTAGAGCCTGGAGCGACTAGAAACGAGAACAGTTTTTGTGTTTCCTCTGTAGCTATTCAGTGTCGCCCCAGTGTCAAATAATACGGTTTATTCTGGTAAGGATTTGTAAAAAAAAATGGGTTCAATATGATTTACACAAGCAAGTTGAACGTGTGCACCCAGTCAGTGCCCCAGAGTTGTGTACCTTACATAGTTTCTAATCGATGTAACCAAAACCAATATTCATTGGATCACCAATTCACCCAAGTTTGCGAGCGGTCTGCGAAAGGGTGAGGAGGTTACGAACCACTTCGGTAACCCCCAAAGAAACGTCAAAATCCAAACCACCACCGCCATTACCGCTCGTGGATAAATATATTGAATCCCTAGATAATTGTCGATCTAGCTATTTCTGCCTTAATTCTAGGATGGGATCAGGTTCACAAGATATCTGGGCCTCTAAAATAATTCCTCTGCAATTCGTTTCAACTGACAAATGGCCGGGGTTCTGCTAAACCGAACTAAGCGCCAAAAAGTTTATTCCGAGATAATTAAGCTTAAAGTTCAGCCACTCAGAAATAAACAACAGCTAAGATTATTTGAAACTTTTTCGCACACATGTAACTTACAAGCCTTTATTAACCATCAGAGATGAAGAATAAATAAAAATTATTTAAAATCATTGATATAATAACATTTAATTTCTCAGTACTTTGCACTCAGTTCACTCTGGCTGAACAGAAACATTGGAATATGGTTTATAGTTCAGTGTGGCTGACTATGTTTCTTTGTTTCAGAGAAAACCAGTCGGAATGTGATAAAAAATCTCGATTTTTCAGTGCCTATGAAGTTGAAATCGATATCACTCACAATCCTTCACATGAATCAGAGAGGACACGTAGTATGGTAGCACAGAGGTTTCAAAATAGTGTGAAATGTAAACGGCGGAAGCCCTCCCAGCTCAGCCCATCCCACCCATGATTTTATTTTATAGGCGGTGCATGTGTATTGTGCAGGCACAGAGCAAGAGTGATTATGTCAAACGATGTCCTTGCATGCCCTGAGGGCCTGAGATGTGAATGTGGAGCAATTTGTGTACTTCAAATTTATACTGGTCGAAGAAAACCATGAAAATGTTCTGCCAAAGTGAACTAAGTACTAAAAGTTTTCTAAAATATGAAAGAGATTCGAACTTGGATCATTTAAGTGATTACCAAGCGCGTTACCTCTAGGTCATTTTAACTAGCTGAAGGTCAGTCGTTACGTCTGAATAAAGTTTCAAACATTCTTCTCAAGGATGGTTTTCGTGAAAACGCCAATTTTCGATCAGCCAAAGTGAACTAAGTGTTTGGGTTTTTTCAAGCTTTATTATTCTTATTAGCCTTGTTGTTCAATAACGGCTCCTGGGTTAAATCATCAGTGGGAGGTGTATCGACATAACGCATGTATTCAAAACCAGTTCATTTTTGTATTGTTGAGAATAAATTGATTTTTAAATGCAGTGGATTTGGTTCGGTCTGGCTGAATGTGATTTGGAAAAATGGCGATCAATGCCATCGAAACATAATTGGATCCTCCAACACCCGTATTTTTCTTTACGTGTTAAATTCTCTCACAGATTGTTACTATGAGTCGGTTAGAAGTTAGAAATCTGACGGCGATAAGGAAAACTTGAAATGTTCATCATTTGGACCAAAACTAAAATATTTCGCTGATTCTATGGAATGGTTTACAGTTCACTCTGGTTGGATGCAATTTTATTTTTTGTATGTTCTGCCAAACAGAAATTTTGAATTTACTCCACGAAGAGCTGTCAGAATTACTGGATTTTTACACGGAAAGAAGATCATCATATTCTTCATCTAATGGTTAAGAAAACTCAATTTTTCAAAAAATGGTCTTTGGTTCGGTTTAGCAGAACCCCGACCAAATGTCTCAATGAGACGAGTCTCACGAGACGTCTCATTGAGGCACGTACACACATTTTTTTATGAGCATGCTATGATCTCAAATCACGCAAATTTTCTTGAGACGCATTTCCAACCAGCGCATGGCACACTGTCTCATTCATGTATACATGAGATTTCAGACACTCTGTAGGAGGAGTCTTTAGGGAAATTATAGCTGAAATCATTCTGCAAGAATCTTGTTTTTTATAAACATTTCGTAAAAATTCGATAGATCCTGAAAAAAAAAGTCCCGAAAGAAATTTCTGGCTATGGAAGGAATATATTCTTTAAGGGATTCTCGTAGAAATCTTAAGGAGTCATCTAGGAAAATTCATTAAAGGAAATCCTGAGACATGCAGAGATATCTACAGGAGTTCATACAGCGTTTCCTTTAGGACTTTCTCCAGATGCATTTCGCTAGAAATGTATCCGGTATTTCCTCGCAGTATAAGCCTTTTTCTTTCTTTCTCAACAGATTTTTGCGTTGCGTGAGTTGCGTGGTAACGAAGTAATTCGTAGATTGCATACTGAAAGTTGTCATGTCAAAACTTTTATGCAATTTAGTATCATAATTTTTATTTTTTTACTCAATTTCATATCATAAGAACTTTTTACTACGAATTTAGTTGGTTCATTATGCAACTGAAATGAGTTGCGTGATAAAAAACAGTTGCATAATGTTCATAATGCAACTCATTTGAGTTGCATTATGAACATTATGCAACTCAAATTAGTTGTATAATGAAAAAAAAATCATTATACATTGTATACATTGTATGCCACTCGTTGCAAAACTCAATTTTTCCAGCAAGCCTCGTTGGATAAATGTACGACTCGTTAGCATTAGCATTAGCATTAGCATTAGCATTAAGCAAGTCGCACAAATTCGTAGGTGGTACAGCCCTAGATCGCTGTTATGAGGGTTTCATCCTTCCTGTCCGTTACCAAAGCACAAAGATTTGGGACTAATCTCTGACTCTTAGACAAGATTGACGCAATCCTCCAACGGTCGAGTGCTGTCCTGGCCACGTCCTTGCGACAGCTGAGGGATTGGAAAGGAAGATTAGTTGGACACCTATGAAAGTACATAGAGACCTCTACATTCTTTCAGGCCTAGGCGTCACGGGAATTTGGGTGTTAGTGGAAGGGTGAAGTTCAAAAGAAACGTTTGGTCAACGTGCACACAATATTTTTGGTTGATGCCTGGTTCCTTTTCCAATTTGATCCTTGTTGGGTGTTCGATTTTAAATCTGAAATAGAAAAGGGAAATTATAGATTTGTCTGAATCTTCCTATATGAAAAGGTAGATTTACCTGAATCCTGCTGAAATAAAACGTTTATAAGTAGTAAATAATAAGACAGAACGCAAAAATAAAGCAAACTATATCCAAAAATTGATCCTGCTATGATCAAATATTTCTTTCTGGAAACAGCCAGATCAAAATTTAAGTTTGAATGCTATGATTTCCATAAATTACATAGAACATTCTGAAGGTTTTAAATTAATAGATAAATAAACTTATTCTTGAAATTGCATTTCTAATACAATAAACCTGTTAATATACCCATTTTATTTGGATAAATGTACGACTCGTGCTGAAAAAAACGACTTTTTGCAACTCGTTACATAAATAACTATAATACTTCAAGTCTAATTGCTTATGGAAAGCTATTTGGGAAGGAACAGCTATCCAATCAGAGGATGATATAAAAAAAAGCCACGAGAACTTCCATAGCCGGCCACGCCCATGTTTTCCATTACGAGGATAGGAAAGGATGTGATGATATGACACCTTCTTTACAAGAAGTCAGCGACTCACAGACGACCCATAAGTTTCAAGGAGTTGGATATTTGGAATGGGTTGACTGGGGATTCACTATAAGCGAGTGATGTGGCAAGATTGGCAAGAAATGTATTTGAGTTGCTTGAATGTAGATGTGTTGGTGTGCGTGTGAGTGTAAGTGTTTCAATATATTTAAACGCCAACGTTGGGAGTGACGTAGCGAAGAGATTTTGTCACTCCATGGGCCTTTTTGCTTCAGGGATGGGGTACAGGCATTTACACTGTGTCCTGGCTGACAAGCCTAGGCTTAAGCGCCATTGCTCGCTCTCTGAAACGATAAGAAACACATTATGTGGAAGAGAAGGGATAGTAGGGAAGGGATGATATATATATTTATCGAAATGTAAGCCATCGACCGACGCCCTCGTAAATAGAATGGAGATAGGATTTTGGTACGACTATAAATTGAATGCAATTTAACGGAAACTAAACCCATGTAAAAGGATGGATCTCACCAAATTTCCACAAAGTTGAAGGGTATGTCCTTCTATGGATTAAGCTCCAATACTCCATTAGGATACTCCGGTCAATTCACAGCTGCAGCTCACTAACACCGTGACCAACACACACTAAATCTACACTATTCTGATCGTTTTTGTTTTGGCTGTTGTTCGGCATTCACCCATAATTCTTCTCACGATTAACTTTAATACAACTTATTTGCGGATGGCATTTAACAAATTCGCCAAGCGAATGAAAGTTGTAATATAATACCGGAAACAGCTCGGGTTTCGAAAAAAAAAAATGTTGTTGATACTTTCTTAAGGACAGACTTGTTAGAATCCCAAATTGGCCGCCACAATGGCCGACTTTGGCACCTACTCACGATTTTGAGTGCACAAATCTCTTCGTTAACAAAACCAACGCACCTGATCTTCTTATTGCAAGCTTATTACAAGTGAACAAGAACGGAATATTCAAATTCATTGTTGATTTAAGCTTGCTTCTTAAGATTTGTGCGTTTGAAGTTCTGATGCACTTTTGAAGCGGGATTTGAAGACCTTTGTCCTTAATGGTGCATCTTTACGGGTCAGAAAGATTCGTGATCGGATTCCGGGACGGATGGTGATAATTTTAGCTATCACCAGAGCGAAAACTTTTTTCGAGCGAACACTTTTTGAGACTGCAACTTGCCTGCATTGTAAAAAACACCCGGTGGTTACACCTTACACCATGTATTAAATTAGTTCAATTCACTGAGTCACTATTCAATTTCTTCATCTGTAAGTGTAAAAAGAATCAAGAATTGAAGGATGAAAAAAAAATGACAGCCGAAAATTATTTTGCATCCGCACGGGCCTACAGACTCCTTTCTTTCTCAACGATTTTTTTTTTAAGAAATCCGTGCATGATAGTTTCCTGGGAATTTCTACAGGATTTTTTTTTGGAAATAACTCAAGAGTTTTTCAGAGATCTTTTCAAAAGATCATCTATTTTTTTCGGAAATACGAAATTAGATTACTCCAAGAATATTTCTACAAAGTCCTCAAACAAATTTATTCAAGTCTTTCTCCAAGAACTTTGCTTAAAATTACTCAATATTTTTCCTATGCATTCCACAAAGGGTTTCCCGAGTAGCTTTTTTCAGCAATTTATCCAAAAAGTTCGTTAGAAATTCCTCCCACAAAAATTCCCCTGGGATTTTATCAGATTTACCTCTAGAGATTTAGCTGAATATATCTTCATAAATTCTTTCAGGGGTGTTTTCAGAAACTCCCATTCGGATTCCTCCTAAAATTATTTCTGGAATTTATACAAAACCATCTTCTGAAACTTTTTCAGAATTGTAACAGGATTTCTTTTAGAATTTCAGCAAGCTATTTCAGCAAAACAAAATTCCATTGATTTTTTTGAAAAATTCTACTAAAATTTCTTTGAAATTCGTAAAGCGACTACTTCGAAAGCGTATTCAAATGAGATACCAAAGAATATTTTGAGAAACTTCCACAATGGTGTCTGGAGAAATGTTTACAAGGCTTTTCTTACGAATTGCTTATGAGATTCCGTCAGAAATATATCCTTCGGGGATTCCTACTGGAATTATTTCAGATATTCCTCCGGGAGCTCATTCAGGAATTCCTGCAGAAGTTGCATAAAAATAATGAAAGAAATCCAGAGTAAATCTTTGAAAAAATTTCTCACAATCTTCCAGGAGGATGGTCTGCATGAATCAATCAAAAACCTTCAGATGATACCTTTGCAGATTCTCACGAGACGAATGATATGCATGAATATGCATGAGAGAATTTAAAGAATTTCCGAAACAATTTCTTAGAGAATTTCTTAAGAAATCCCAGAAGGATGGTCTAAAGGAATCAATTATAAATTTTCTGATGATACTTTAGATTCCCAGAAGAAAATCGTCAGCATATTCTGAAGGGATTCCTGGACAAAATTCCGGCCGGAAGCAATTTGTGAAGTTATTTCTGGACGAATTTCTGGATGAATGTCACATCATATGAGAAATCTCCTTATTGTACCACCTTAAGGCTGACACAAATTTCGATTTTCTCTCATGTCACCGCCCCCTCGGAAAATTTTGGTCGACATTCAACATTTTGAGGGGGGACACCAATAAATTATTCAAGAAATTTTTTATTTTTAAGGTGAAATTAGAGTTGCACAGAAAATTTCTTAACAAATCCGATGAGTTTATAGATTTTGCCGAATTTTTTGGGTATTTCTTCGTCAAATACATTTATTATTTATGGTCCTCCCCCTTAGCGAGCCAACGAGTATTGTGACAAAAGAAGAAAATGAGATTTGTTCCGGCCTAATTCAAAGAAAAAAAATAAAAAAAAAGCGCTTGGAAGCTTTTGAAGAGATTCTGAAGAAAACTCTGAACATCATAGACAAATGTACTGATGGAGAAATCCCAAAAAAAAATCTAAGGAACACTCGGAGTAATATCTCAAGGAATTCCTCATACTACACTAAAACCCCAATTTACGCTCACTTCTTTTGCGCCAAACTCAATTTGCGCCCCCCGATTTACGCACTAATTCCCAAATAACGCTCCCCCCATTTACGCACTAATTCCCAAATAGCGCTCCCCCAATTTACGCTCCTTAGGCGTAAATTGGGGTTTTAGGTATTCGGGAACAAGTAACATGTGATACACATGATACATAGAGGGTTAGGGTAGTGGGTAGGGTAGATGGTTAGGGTAGAGGGTAATGTTAGATGGTAGGGTAGAAGGTAGGGTAGAGGGTAGGGTAAAAGGCAAGATAGAGGGTAGGGTAAAGGGCTAGGGTAGAAGGTAGAATAGAGAGTTGGGTTGAGGATTAAGGTTGAGGGTTGGGTAGAGGGTTGGATAGAGGGTTCGGGTAGAGAGTAGGAAAGAAGGTAGGGTAGGTAGAGGGTAGGGTTGAAGGTAGGGTAGAGGGTTAGGGTAGATGATTAGCGTAGAAGGTTGGGTAGAGGGTTAGGGTAGAAGGTAGGGTAGAGACTATGATAGAGGGTTAGGGTAGAGGGTAGGGTAGATGATTAGGGTAGAGGGTAGGGTAGAAGTAGATGATTAGGGTAGAGGGTAGGGCAAAAGGTAGGGTAGAGCGTTAGTGTAGAAGGTAGGATATAAGGTAGGGTAGAGCGTACGGTAGAGAGTTAGGGTAGAGGGTAGAGTAAAAAAATATTAGGTAGGATAAAAGGTAGGGTAAAGGGTTAGGGTAGAAGGTAGGGTAGAAGTTAGGGTAGAGGGTAGAAGAGAAGGTAGGGTAGAGGGTAGGGTTGAAGATTAGCGTAGAGGGTAGGGTAGTAATTTATTGTAGAGGATAGAGTAGAGAATAGGATAGAGGGTTAGAGTAGAGGGTAGGGTTGAGGGTTAGAGTAGAGGGTAGGGTTGAGGGTTAGGGTAGAGGGTTAGGGTAGAGGGTTAAAGTAGAGAGTAGGGTAGAGGGTTAGGGTGGAGGGTAAGGTAGAAGGTAGGCTAGAGGGGAGGATAGAGGATAGGATGTAGGGTTAGGGAAGGATGACATGAGATGAGATAAAAGATGAGATGAGAGATAAGACGAGAGATAAGATGATAGATGAGATGAGAGATAAGATGAGAGATGAGATGAGAGATGAGATGAGAGATGAGATGAGAGATGAGAGATGAAATGAGAGATGAGATGAGAGATGAGATGAGAGATGAGAGATGAGATGAGAGATGAGATGAGAGATCAGATGAGAGATGAGATGAGAGATGAGATGAGAGATGAGATGAGAGATGAGATGAGAGATGAGATGAGAGATGAGATGAGAGATGAGATGAGAGATGAGATGAGAGATGAGATGAGAGATGAGATGAGAGATGAGATGAGAGATGAGAGATGAGATGAGAGATGAGATGAGAGATGAGAGATGAGATGAGAGATGAGATGAGAGATGAGATGAGAGATGAGATGAGAGATGAGATGAGAGATGAGATGAGAGATGAGATGAGAGATGAGATGAGAGATGAGATGAGAGATGAGATGAGAGATGAGATGAGAGATGAGATGAGAGATGAGATGAGAGATGAGATGAGAGATGAGATGAGAGATGAGATGAGAGATGAGATGAGAGATGAGATGAGAGATGAGATGAGAGATGAGATGAGAGATGAGAGATGAGATGAGAGATAAGATGGGAGATGAGATAGAGATGTAATGAGAGATGAGATGAGAGATGAGATGAGAGATGAGATGAGAGATGAGATGAGAGATGAGATGAGAGATGAGATGAGAGATGAGATGAGAGATGAGATGAGAGATGAAATGAGAGATGAGATGAGAGATGAGATGAGAGATGAGATGAGAGATGAGATGAGAGATGAGATGAGAGATGAGATGAGAGATGAGATGAGAGATGAGATGAGAGATGAGATGAGAGATGAGATGAGAGATGAGAGATGAGATGAGAGATGAGATGAGAGATCAGATGAGAGATGAGATGAGAGATGAGATGAGAGATGAGATGAGAGATGAGATGAGAGATGAGATGAGAGATGAGATGAGAGATGAGATGAGAGATGAGATGAGAGATGAGAGATGAGATGAGAGATGAGATGAGAGATGAGAGATGAGATGAGAGATGAGATGAGAGATGAGATGAGAGATGAGATGAGAGATGAGATGAGAGATGAGATGAGAGATGAGATGAGAGATGAGATGAGAGATGAGATGAGAGATGAGATGAGAGATGAGATGAGAGATGAGATGAGAGATGAGATGAGAGATGAGATGAGAGATGAGATGAGAGATGAGATGAGAGATGAGATGAGAGATGAGATGAGAGATGAGATGAGAGATGAGATGAGAGATGAGATGAGAGATGAGATGAGAGATGAGATGAGAGATGAGATGAGAGATGAGAGATGAGATGAGAGATGAGATGAGAGATGAGATGAGAGATGAGATGAGAGATGAGATGAGAGATGAGATGAGAGATGAGATGAGAGATGAGATGAGAGATGAGATGAGAGATGAGATGAGAGATGAGATGAGAGATGAGATGAGAGATGAGATGAGAGATGAGATGAGAGATGAGATGAGAGATGAGATGAGAGATGAGATGAGAGATGAGATGAGAGATGAGATGAGAGATGAGATGAGAGATGAGATGAGAGATGAGATGAGAGATGAGATGAGAGATGAGATGAGAGATGAGATGAGAGATGAGATGAGAGATGAGATGAGAGATGAGATGAGAGATGAGATGAGAGATGAGATGAGAGATGAGATGAGAGATGAGATGAGAGATGAGATGAGAGATGAGATGAGAGATGAGATGAGAGATGAGATGAGAGATGAGATGAGAGATGAGATGAGAGATGAGATGAGAGATGAGATGAGAGATGAGATGAGAGATGAGATGAGAGATGAGATGAGAGATGAGATGAGAGATGAGATGAGAGATGAGATGAGAGATGAGATGAGAGATGAGATGAGAGATGAGATGAGAGATGAGATGAGAGATGAGATGAGAGATGAGATGAGAGATGAGATGAGAGATGAGATGAGAGATGAGATGAGAGATGAGATGAGAGATGAGATGAGAGATGAGATGAGAGATGAGATGAGAGATGAGATGAGAGATGAGATGAGATGAGATGAGATGAAAGATGAGAGATGAGATGAGAGATGAGATGAGAGATGAGATGAGAGATGAGATGAGAGATGAGATGAGAGATGAGATGAGAGATGAGATGAGAGATGAGATGAGAGATGAGATGAGAGATGAGATGAGAGATGAGATGAGAGATGAGATGAGAGATGAGATGCGAGATGAGATGAGAAATGAGAAGAGAGATGAGATGAGAGATGAGATGAGAGATGAGATGAGAGATGAGATGAGAGATGAAATGAGATGAAATGAGAGATGAGATGAGAGATGAGGTGAGAGATTAGATGAGAGATGAGATACAGTGGTTCTCAAGCTGGGGTCACGGGCCATGCTGTTTTCGCAAGAACCTTAAGCACCGACGAACCGACGTGACAGGTAGAACAAACAAATTCAAATTTGTTGTCCCCGACGCCATGATGAAAAATAGCCGAACACTACCGCCACCCCCATAACGGTTCGCGATGGTTCGATAGCTGGATCCCAAACCCCCGTGTGTTCATATAGGAAAAGGTTCGCATCTATGCTGATCTGACAGAAGCGCTTTGCTCGCTTTGCTGGTCGAAAGAATAGCCTATGATTGAAAGAAGGAAATACTTCTGATGGTCATATTGGCAGTTAGAATGTCAAAAACTTCCTCTGAATTCTTTTGATCATGATTCGGCCAAACGGCATTCGAAAAAACGACCCTATCAGCCAGATGGCATTCGGCCAAACGAACTTAAACTTAAACTTTGCTCTTCTTCCTAGCACTTTCGGTTCTTGAGATATTCACGTGGCCCATGATCATAGATTTAAAACCACTGATTTTTCAACATATCTATATTAGAGACCAGAGTGTCTGAAAGCTCATGCATACATGAATGAGACAGTGTGCCATGCGCTGGGTTCAAATGCGTCTCAAGCAAATTTGTGAGATTTGAGATCATAGCATGCTCATGAAAAATCTGATGTACGTGCCTCAATGAGACGTCTCGTGAGACTTGTCTCATTGAGATGTTTGTTAGGTAAAACGAATTGCAACTGAATCATTTTAAATACAACAAGATTAGATTCTGTTAACCTACTTCTACAGTCCGGTTATCTGGAGACTGAATCCACTTATCCGCCAGGCGCTAAGTACAAGTGAGCAGTTTAGTTTTTGACGTTTCTTGGCAGTCTGACGTTTCTTGGGGAAAAATCGAAGCGGTTCCGTTCGCTTCCTCATCCCATTACTAACCGTTCTGTGGCGCCAACTGATTGCTATCCTTACCAAACGTAAAAATCGCAACTGCTCGCTGGTATCCACCGCCGCCATCACCGCTCGCGCATAAGTGGATAAACTGGGGGCCAATTTGGGATCAAATAATAATCATATCTCATCTTCTTCAGAAGCTATGTGAGGTACACAACTCTGGCGCACTACACGTTCAACGTGTCTGTATGGGTCATGTTGACCCAAAAAATTTACAACTCCTTGTCATAAAAAACCTTACCTTGATCGACATCGCTGGGGGTGGTGACTACTTCATCACTTGGGAAGAAGCCCCTGCCAGGATTATTCCTCTTACTTTCTTTTCCGTCGTAAACAACTTTCGACTACATTCTATCTGCCCCAGCATACTTATGACCCAAACCCCTTCCGCCCCCGGAAAATATAAACCAAATCTCAGCTGAACATTATCTATAAATGTCATTCTAGTGCAGGGTTTGAGAGTGTATCAAGTCGGTCTCGGTGTCAGGTAATAACAAGCTATAGGGCACTGCATGAAATTATCTCCTTCTCTTTCACTATTACAGAAGTTTTGTAAACAACAAGGCCAAGAAACGTCAAAATCCATACAAAATCAAAACAATGCAGTGCCCTATAGGGCAGTGCATGAAATTATCTCCTTCTCTTTCACTCTTACAGTAATTTTGTAAACAACAAGGCCACGAAACGTCAAAATCCCATACAAAATCAAAACAGTGCAGTGCCCTATGGTCCACTGCACGAATTTATACTGGCCTGCTTACACTCGCAGTAAATTTGACGTGACACCTCTCAAACGTCAAATTTCGCGTATAAATTCGTGCAGTAATCCATACCTAGAGCTTGTCTCATTGAGATGTCTCATTGAGACTTGCAATGCTTATGTGATGTGCGCCAACATCGCGAGTCTCAAGCTCAAGGAATTTGCATGTGCGCACAGCCAACTTTTCTCAATCTCATAATAAGATTTGTGCGTACAGATACTCTGTTAAAGATACAGGTTCTTAAGATGATCAATCCGTAAAACATTTGATCCTCTTTCTAGCACTTTCGGTTCTTGAGATATTCACGTGGCCCGTGACCATAGATTGAAAACCACTGATTTTTCAACATATCTATATAAGAGATACTGATCCTTGAGATGATCAATCCAAAAAAAAAATGATCTTCTTCCTAGCACTTTCGGTTCTTGAGATATTCACGTGACCCGTGACCATAGGTTGGAAACCACTGATTTTTCGACATATCTATATCAGAGATACTGATCCTTGAGATGATCAATCCGTAAAATATTTGCTCTTCTTCCTAGTACTTCCGGTTCTTGAGATATTCACGTGGCCCGTGACCATAGGTTGGAAACCACTGATTTTTTCGACATATTTATATCAGAGATACTGATCCTTGAGATGATCAATCCGAAAAACATTTGCTGTTCTTCCTAGCACTTCCGGTTCTTGAGATATTCACGTGGCCCGTGACCATAGGTTGGAAACCACTGATTTTTCGACATATCTATATCAGTGATACTGATCCTTGAGATGATCAATCCGAAAAACATTTGCTCTTCTTCCTAGCACTTCCGGTTCTTGAGCTATTCACGTGGCCCGTGACCATAGGTTGGAAACCACTGATTTTTGAACATATCTATATTAGAGATACTGATCCTTGAGATGATCAATCCGAAAAACATTTGCTGTTCTTCCTAGCACTTCCGGTTCTTGAGATATTCACGTGGCCCGTGACCATAGGTTGGAAACCACTGATTTTTCGACATATCTATATCAGAGATACTGATCCTTGAGATGATCAATCCGAAAAACATTTGCTGTTCTTCCTAGCACTTTCGGTTCTTAAGATATTCACGTGGCCCGTGACCATAGGTTGGAAACCACTGGTTTTTTGACATATCTATATTAGAGATACTGATCCTTGAGATGATCAATCCGAAAAACATTTGCTGTTCTTCCTAGCACTTCCGGTTCTTGAGATATTCACGTGGCCCGTGACCATAGGTTGGAAACCACTGATTTTTCGACATATCTATATCAGAGATACTGATCCTTGAGATGATCAATCCGAAAAACATTTGCTCTTCTTCCTAGCACTTTCGGTTCTTAAGATATTCACGTGGCCCGTGACCATAGGTTGGAAACCACTGGTTTTTTCGACATATCTATATTAGAGATACTGATCCTTGAGATGATCAATCCGAAAAACATTTGCTCTTTTTCCTAGCACTTCCGGTTCTTGAGATATTCACGTGGCCCGTGACCGTAGGTTGGGAACCACTGAAATTAACAAAACTGCTAAATTATTAATTGTAATTGAATAACTTATAACCTCTTCATAGGTTAGGAACTTTGTGATTTCAATTTTCCAAACTAATTATAAAACTGAAAAAAAACACTCCCCCGATTTACGCACTAATTCCCAAATAGCGCTCCCCCAATTTACGCACTAATTCCCAAATAACGCTCCCCCGATTTACGCACTAATTCCCAAATAGCGCTCCCCCCAAATTACGCTCCCCCAATTTACGCTCCCCCCGTTTTGAGCGTAAATTGGGGTTTTAGTGTACCAACTGCTCTGAACATAACCCAATTTCATTTAGGTAACGGTACCTTAATGAAAGGACCTGAATAGATTTCACCATCAATTGGAGGTATGGGTGTACCAAACCTAATTGCTGATGGTATTTTAAAAGGCATTACAGAGAGCAGTTACCAAATAATGAGCTTTCTAAATTGAATACCGAAGGAATTTTTAAATTAATCAAATGAATAAAGAGAATCTAAAGATAATGTGGAATAATATCACAAGAAATTAGTGAAGATATTATTGAAGGATGTTCCGCACGCACTCTCCCAAGAGCCAGTGATTTTTCATGTCTAATTTTCAGAGAAACTTTTAGAAGAGTTCTCTCAGAAACGTTTAGAGAAACTCCCGTACATCACTCGAAAGTATTCTCGGGGCAACTTCTGCATTTATTCTTGGAGGCAATGCGTCAACGAGTTTTTAGGAACTTCCCAGTAAAATCGACGATTCAAATTGAAATTATCAAAGAAAAATAAAATAAAAATTGAGCAATCCCTCTCTTGTGTGAAATTGGCATCATTTTCTACAGCCGACCACCGACCCTCGTAATTTAATTTTCACAGTACGAGATTGATTCATTTTAAATCGATACCGAACTTTCACACCAGGATGGAATCAAGGTCAGCAACATGATCAATTCGATATTTTTGCCTTTCTCGTACACTAAGTGTACTGGAAAGGCTATATGTTCACTCCAAAAATGACTTTTTGATAGAAGGCCCGGAGAGTCGAGTCACATATACCAATCGACTCAGCTCGACGAATTGAGGTGATGTCTGTGTGTGTGTATGTGTGTATGTGTGTATGTGTGTGCGTGTGTGTGTATGTGTGTATGTGTGTATGTGTGTGTACAAAAAACTCACATCACTTTTTGGCAGTAAACCTCAACCGATTTTAATGACCGACGGTTCATTCGACGCGGCACATAGTCCCATTGTTTCCTATTGAAAATGGTTCGAATCGGTCCAGCCGTTCCGGAGTTATAGCCATTTAGGTGTTCCGGACCGGTACCCCTGGTAGGGGTCAGACATGAAAATGCAACAAACCCATGCATGCGACATATCAAACCACGGCATTTTTGATGATATGATGAACGGTAAGCAGGAAAATAGTCTCAGACCATATCAGAACCGGTAGCGTTCCGGAACCGGTTCCGGATGTCCCGCCGGAAGTTGCCAAATATAAAAGAGAACCAAACCTATGCATGCGACACATCAAACAGCGGCATTTTCGATAGCCTGATGAACAGTTAGCAGAAAAATAGTATAAAACCATATCTAAACCGGTAGTGTTCCGGAACCGGTTGTGGGTGTCCCGCCGGAAGTGGCCAAATATAAAATTGAAAATAACTCATTCATGCGACACATCAAACAGCGACATTTTCGGTAACCTGAGAAACGATGAGCAGGAAAATAGTCTCAGACCATATCTGAGCCGGTAGTGTTCCGGAACCGGTTCTGGATGTCCTGCCGGAAGTGGTCAAATATAAAAGAGAACCAAACTATGCATGCGACACATCAAACCACGGCATTTTCGATAATCTGATGAACGGTAAGCAGGAAAATAGTCTCAGACCATATCAGAACCGATAGTGTTCCGGAAACGGTTCCGAATGTCCCGCCGGAATTTGCCAAATTTAAAAGAGAACCAAACCCATGCATACGACACATCAAACAGCGACATTTTCAGTAACCCGATGAACGGTTAGCAGGAAAACAGTATCAGACCATATCAGAACCGATAGTGTTTCGGAACCGGTTCCGGGGGTCCCGAAGGATGAATGCAAACTTTTTAAGGAGTGATAGAGGATCATTAATGGTGAAAAAAATGTGTACGCATATGGTCAAATCTCAACCGTTACCTAGTAATTGAACTTTACATGCTTTGTTTCGGATTATAACTCGAGCCGAACCGGAGTTTTACCGCATTGTTTGCTACCAAAAATGGTTCGGATAGGTCGAGGCGTTCCGGAGTTATGGCCATTTAAGTTATTCGGACCAGCACCGGTGGAACTGGCCGTATATAAAACTGAACCAAGCCCCATCACACATCAAACTGCGGCGATTTTTGTAACCTTTAGCATGGTTTACGAATTTTATGCGGAAACGAACACTGGAGACCAGAAATTCCACGATTTCGGTCCAAAATTCAAGATGACAGCCTGATATTCAAGATGGCGGCTCCAAATTCAAGATGGCGAATGTTTATTGAGGTTTTAGGACTTGAAACCATGCAATGGTTCCAAAAATGCAAAAATGACAAACGGAGTATCGAAGATGGTGGTCTAAAATCCAAGATGGCAGCTCAAAGCTCAAAATGACTTCTGTTGCAATATGGTTAAAATATCCAAGATGGCGTCTTAAAATTCATGATGGCAGTATAAACTTCAAGATGGTAGCTGTTTAGGCACAGGTTTAGGCTCTAAAACCGTTCAATATGGGTATATTTGGTATGGTGAAGACAACCGGAGATCAAAAATAGCTACCAGAATATCCAAAAAGGCGTCTCAACAATCAAAATGGTGGCTGTTTAATGGAGTTTTGGGCTCAAAATAGCGACCAGAATTTCCAAGCTGTCGGACTTTAATCCTAAATGGCGGCTTAAACATCAAGATTGCGGCTCAAAAATCAAAATGCAGATAAGCGATATGATCTTTGATGCCATGAAATTGATTTCTGTTATACGTATGAAAGTGCGATTATCATCAACATGTCACTTGAGTTGTGTTGAAATATGTTTTCGAAAGCACGAGAAAGGCGCCATCACCGCTAGGTGGATTAATTAAGGTTTTTTCTCTTCAGTTGCACCGTCTCCAGCAGACACCTTCACGCTCCAACTGCCGAGGTCATCGCCCTCAAAATGGTGAATTATCAACTTGCAAAGGTTCCGAAAATAATATAGATTAATCGATTCGATTGATAATTTTCTGGCCTTTTAGTAAAATTCGATTTGAACCCGGTCGGCGACAAATCGGGTGTGCATTTTCTTCACTAGCTTGACCAATTTACCACCCCAAAGCGTCCGTGGTCGTTCGAAATTTGGCAATCGATCAAGCGCCCCATCATCGGTCGATCGAAACGCCCGTCTCAATAACAAACTCTGGCTGGCAGAGAAAAAGATGTTTTCTCTAAATTTTCGTAACCGAAATGTCATTTTTCTGTTTGCTTGCCAGCCGCCGGTCCGCCTCACGCCGTAATTGATTGAGATGGTTGATGGCGGTCGTCGGTGGTGAGCAAAGCAAATCGCCACACGGGGGTTGATCGCGCGAATGCGTGAAGCTTCCGAAGGGGTTGGGAAGGCGGAACCTACCGCTGCTGCGGTGCCGCAGCGGTGTGGTGAGTTTCTGCGGTGTGAGAGATCAACCCCCACCCACTCGGGGCGGCCGAAGGCGCTCGTGACCGAGAATCGTGGGGGTGAGAAATTCTGGGGGAGCTTTTCGGCGGCGCTCCGGTAAAGCTCCGATCGGCAAAGCTCGGGGCCGAGCTGCGGCCGATCGTCGCAAACCAAGCGGCAATATATAGGCATTTGGTCGGCGTTGTTTACAAACGATTATCGTTCGCGCCGTCCGTTCGTTGGTTTAGTTGCTCTACTAGCACAGCGCAGCACGTTGCAGCAGGCTTAAAGTTTAAGTTTTAGCCGTGTCCGAGTCAGGTCGAGTCGTCGTCGTCGTCATCGTCGTCAGGTTGAGTTGTGGTGTGCCGATCTTGAAGGCGAAAACCGAGCCGAAGGTGCACACAGTGTCCGAGGGTGGTCAGAAGTTTTGTGCGCGCGCGCGTGTGGAGCCGAGTTGGATCGACGCGGCCGTTGGCTGGTTTACTCTTGAAGTGTCTCTCTAGCGAGCAAGTTGCCTTTTCCCGAGCCGCCCTCTCGGTTGGAGAAGAAACGGAAATCGATGTAAGTTGCTGCTGATGGATGTGTGGTGGTTTGTGGTAAAGGAACAACGCTCAAAGGACGGGTCAAAGTTCGCGTTCGACTCTGGCGGATGTTTTCCTTTTTGGGGGGAATCCCTATGGAAGTGATGGTGATTGTGATGGCACAGTTTTTACTTTTGGAAATCGTTGAAGAAGATGAACCCTTGGAATTGCAGGAAGATCCTGGCAGAGTGACTTGAGTTCAGTGAAGACAGTTTTTGACTTTGGATAAGAAGCTCAAGGAGTTTTGGAGTTCGCGTGAGTGAGCGAGTGAGAGCACGTGAGGGACATTCAGTGAGAAGATCAAGTGAGACCTCAGCAGTGGAAGGAGATGGTGAGATGCAGAGAGAGAGAGAGAGAGCTATCGAGAGTGATGCGGTGGAGGAGTAGGAGGACGACGAGGACGGCGCGTGCCACCCAACACGGCCTGTGAACGGCGATTTCGTGTATGATTTCGAAACCCTTGCGCGAGGGTTGTTCGAAGGAGAGGATACCAACCGACCGACCGCAGCCCCAGACATCGCCGTGTCGTGTTGTATGCAGGCGCGCACTCTCGCATATGCGCCTATGTGAATGGATTTGCTAATAGCGATTTCAGAGTATTATACAACTTTCAATTTCGTTACCGCAATTGGGTACAACACGTTTCAACTTCGCTTTATGCTTGTTTTGCGCTCTGGCTGGCGCGCGCGCGTGGTCGTCCTTTCTCGCCTGCCTGTGTGGACGGCCTTACCAGTTCGACGTTCAACGATCGGTACAGCAGGTTCCATTGGGTCCCGAGCGAGGTGGGTTCGGGTCGTCAACCCAAGTTTCGGTAGGTAAAAGCCAGCCGCATAACGCACCGCCCCGGGAGGGTTGGCACAAATTCGTCCAAGGTCGATCGAGTTACGCGTGCTGATGCAACGCCCCTCTCCATGTGAAGGCTCGAACTCATCCACCTAAGGTGAGACGTTCCATTTCTTACACTGTGCACTACGTTAGAAATGCGTTTATTTTTATGAGATTACCTGATCCGCAATACAATGTTTGCAAAATCAAAATGAGGTGGTGTAGGCTTTTTTGAGAATTGTTTAGCTCGTTTCATTAAATTAATTTTATTGCAATCGTGTTGGGTTTCTACCCAGCCCATAAACATTATAGTATTTTCAGAATTTTTCTAATATTGATCTAATGTATATGCACACATTCGCCCTGAAGATGAATTAAATCATCATTATTTTATATGGCTTCAAAGGGAATTTACACTCATTTTTAATACAGAGATATCAGAAGACCAGCTCTAGAGGCCTGTTAACCTTCATTTAAGCCATTTGATCCCATCAGTTTCCATAGTTTCCTTTTTCTTAATTATAAAGAAGTTCAAACTTCTTCCAGAACATGCCATTCCGGAGGGAAGAGGGAAGAGGTCTTACACTATCATAGGCATATTCTGGCCTTCATAAACTTTCACATGCTAAATTAAGTTCCATTTGGTTGATTAGTTCTCGAATTATGCAGAAATTTCTGTTTTAGCTGTATGAGAGCCCCTTTGTCCTTGGACATGGTAGGAGGGTGCTGTGTGGTGTGCATCGCACTGTCAGAGAAACATTTATTACCTAGAAAAACATCAACATGCTAAATTTGGTTCCATTTGGTGGATTAGTTCTCGAGCTAAACAGGCAATATACTTACGTATGCATACATGGACTTTTTCCAAGTTTATCTTCTTCATTTGTTCAGCAACGTTCCAATATCGACTAAGTTCTCTTATTCACTGATCAGAATTGTAACTTCAGATGGCTGCACTAATCGGTTTATATCAAATGATCCATTAAACGGGGGTGTTTCCTCTGAGACACCGGTAAACATAGATATTGGGACAAAGAAATTTTAACAAAAGTGAAATACATCTATGGTTTCTGGCAACACTGCTCAAGTAGATCCAAAGTAGGCTAAATATGTCCGATATATTTGATGCTTCCTTCTTCGAATGACCAGTGAACTTCACACTGGCATCAAGTGCTATCCGGTACCTGATTATTCGAGAATACCATATAATTTTGGAAGCTGGCAACACTATCTGGTTGTTGTTAGGATCTTCAGGCGTTTCAGGCAGTGTTGAGGATACTCATTTGCAACGAGTTATACTCACTTGCTACATCCCAGTTCGAAAGCATGCTATGAACAAAAGGTGTTTTAAGAACTTTTTCATTGTGCTTTTCTCCAAAAGTTTTCCGAAAAAAAAATAAAGATCGCGAACGCATATCAAAATCGTGAAAGAAATGGAAAGGTGACTCACTACGGCGTGAGCGCAATTCGTACTCCCCTCGTGCTCACAGCTCTCTCACAACTTTGATATGCATGTGCCATTTTTACTCTATCCAGCGAAATTTTAGATAAAACTACAATGTAAAAGTCCTTTATGTACCATTTTCAAGTATGCTTCTGAACTGAGATAATTGCAAGTCAGTATTCCCAACACTGGTTAAGAAGCCTTCGTTGGATATAATGTAGTTTTTCGATGCATTTCTGGCGATTTCAGGGGCATTTTAGGGAGTTTTAAGTTGGTTATATCGGTAAATTCTCTCTTAAAACTCACTGAAATCCCCTCGGAGCCCCCTTGCATCTCTTGGAAATGCTAATGGACGGGTTTCAAATTTTTAATCTTCCCAAAGCAATCCTAAAGCAACCCCACTTAAATATTACTCGAACCAACAGGAACTTCTTTGAAACCACCTAAAACCCCTTGATGTGGGCTGAAACCCTCTTGAGCCCTACACATCAGGATTAGCATGGTATTCTCTCCACCTTTTCGATAAATTCTCAACAGTAGATTTAACTTGGCAGGCTTGGTTGTCTCTTTTGCTGGAATTCAGAAAATGAGTTAACTAGTTCAGCAAATCAATTGTCAAAATTTACTTATGAACGGCAAATATCGTTACTGGTGAACGGTAAATATTAATTACCGAGTGCACTGAATTAAATCTGCTGTCATAAACTCAGTAAAAGATTGATCAAATCTTGAACTCAGTGAAAAAAATACTGAGCTGGAACACCAGAATCTAAGTGTTTATATCCAAGTAACATCTTCTTCTTCTTAATGGCTCGACGTCCCAGTGGGACTTGGCCTGCCTCGCTTCAACTTAGTGTTCTTTGAGCACTTCCACAGTTATTAATTGAAGGGCTTTCTTTGCCTGCCATTGCATGAATTTGTATATTGTGAGGCAAGCACAATGATACACTATGCCCAGGGAGTCGAGAAAATTTTCCCGACCGGAACGGGAATCGAACCCGCCGTCTCCGGATTGGCGATCCATAGCCTTAACCACTAGGCTAACTGGAGACCCAAGTAACATGTTTTAGCTAAATGGACTAGAACAGGCTCTTTGAACCATCGTACAACAAAAATAAAAGTATCAGGTTTTATTACGGTTTTCAAAACCTCCACAAGAATCAATGATCATTAAAGTTATACTTGAGTAGTCCCCTAGTAGCGACCCTGAAAGCGCCTGGCCCTTTTCTTGGGCCTACTGGGCATTCGCCTGGCTACATCTCTAAGCTTAAGGTGCCACCCGCTATTTGTTACAGTAATTCTTGATTTTTTCTTGGCAACTGGCAACACTGCTTAAGTAAATATCAGTGTGCATTTCTACCAACTAGGAAGCAATATTTATTTGTTCTATAAAGACACGAAAAGCCGCGATTCAGAGCACCAGAGACAGTGGTGGCCCAGAGTATTCCTAATGGTTTAACATTCCTTTATTGGCAGGCAACACTTGCTTAGTGACTCTGGAAATACTGTTGGAGTACGATGTGTTTGTGTTTTGTGTTTTATCAAATTTTTGCATCCATTTTTGCAAATGTGTTTTACCGATCGATGCTAAAGTGAGTACGAACTTCCAACCAGCAATTCCACATTTATTTGAAAACTGGCAACACTTCGGCCGGAGTCAGTTATCAAATTGTGTCACATTGTGTTTAGTAACTTAATTTGCACTACAATATTGTCGAAAACTCGAATTAACTATCTTGTATCAGATCTAAGACAATGAGCTTTATTTAATTCTATACGACCAGTGTTGCCAGCTGCAATGAGCACTTAGTTGTTATAATTTGACACTAAAGATGCCACTTAACGTCCAAAAAATTTTGACTGAACATTAGAATTCGATTTGTTGTTTCTTGAAATCCGATCGTGGTTTGGCATTATTAAAGCAGTGTTGCCAGATGCAGGGCTAATTTCATCCTTTTTAATGCAATAAGAAGAATTAACACGTTTTGTAGCAGGGTCAAAAATGGTCCATGCATTTGAAACACTCTCAAAACTGTATTTCTGAACCGATTTCAGTACTCCTTGCCTTTACTAGCTTTTAAGATATCAATTACTAGAATTTGTACTTTGGCAAATGGCTGCGGCTTGGCCAAGGATTAATCAAGGAATCTTTCAGTAGGAAGTGGGGAGGACATTTTTAAAGCACCTCATGCTGCAATCCTGCTATAGCTAAACATTCATGATTATTCAATCACAAAAATAGGTAGGGTCTGGGACCATTTGGGCAGGAGCACCTATTTTGGGCACTTGCTGCTATAACTCAGTCAATTTTGAACCGATTGGCTTGATTTTTGAGAGACGATCAGCTAGGCACAGTAGCTAGCCATGTTTCAAAATTCAAGTCAATCGGTTTGAAATTGACTGAGTTATAGCAGCAAGTGCCCAAAATAGGCGCTGCTGCCCAAATGGTCCCAGACCCTACCACCTGTGGGAATTGATTTGAGATATTTTTTTTATTTTTTTTTTTCGTAGAAATTCTTTAGCGATGCAGTACTAAGAATTATTCAAGCAAAAAACTCTTTCTTGAGATATTCTCCCACCTTTTTTTTGTCGCACCAATTGTTGCAGAATATTTCAGGGCTGTCTATCCATGTATTTCTTTTAAAGTTTTCTCCAAAATTTCCTGCAAGAATTCTTTCAGGATTATTTGATTTTTTTCTTCTTTTTTTTGTTTTTGCAAAACGGAGATTTCTTCAGGAATTCTTTGAATGGTTTTGACTAAAACACACCCACACATTCTTCTAAGTATTCCTTCCAAGCATTTTTCCGATTTTTCCCATAAATTCTTTTATAAGATCTTTTAGAAAATCTTGGAAAAAATTTCTTGGGATTTCTCCTTTTCAAAAAAAATCTCAAAATATTCTACTAGCGACTCCATGGATTTCATCAGCAGTTTCCCTTGTGATTCCTTCGGAAATTCATCTTGAAATTCCTTCAGAAGTGCTCCTGCGATTCTTGCAGAAACTTTTTCAAAAATTCCTCCAAGGATTGCTTCAGAAAGATTTCTGCACAAATAGCCCTGATACTCCACCAAGTACACCATCAGGAATTCTAGCAGGGATACTCTCAAGAACTCCACCATGAATTTTGATCTGGGATGTCTACAGAAATTCCTTTAGAGATTTCAGAAATTTCAGGAGTTCCATCAGGGATTCCTCCAGATAATCATTTTGAAATTTCTCCAAAACATCCTCCAGGGATTCTTCCAGTTAATTCCCCAGATGTTCCTCCAGGCATTCCTCAATGTATTAATTCTCCATAAGGCGAAACTGGAAGCATTTCCTCACTTTTTGTTTTTTTTTTTTATTAAATGACGAATCAATATTTTCAAAATCGGTTTTCGTACACATGTAGAGTAAGGATCAAGGTATCTTCTGATTTTTTTCATTTTTGCAGAAACTATTTCAAAATTTCACAAAAAATGGTTTCAGAAAAAATGGAAAATATTTGCCACCACAAACCAAAATCAAAAGATACCTTGATCAATACTCTACATGTGTACGAAAACCGATTTTGAAAATACTGCTTTGTTTTTTAATAAAAAATCAAAAACCAAAAAAAATGGAAATGCTTCCAGTTTTGCCTTAAGTACTGAGATAGAGCTCCAGGCTGGTATAGTGAACGTTCACAGTGTGCCCATCCGGGTCATATCAACCCCAACAAATCACAACGGTCCATTTCAAAATTTTCAGAAATTTCTGTTTTTTTTTAAATTTTGTTAGGATTTTTTTCGATTTTTTTTAAGAGATTATTCTTGGATTTCTTCAGAATTTCCACTGTTACATTTTTTTGTTTGGAAGCGTAACAGAAATGCCTTGTGAGATTTATTCAAGGATTGATTCAGGATTTTTTCCTATGTGTTCGCCAAGAATTTTTCTACAAATTTCACATGGAATTCTTCTTGTAATTGCTTCAGAGGTATCTTCAAGAGATCCTTTAGGGTTTTTTTAGGTTTTTTTTCCAGAGATTTCTTCAGAGATTATGTAGGGGATTGCTTCAGGAATTTTCTAATGGATTTTTCAAAAAAATTATCTTATGATTTCTCTAAAAATATCTTTAGGAATTCCTTCAGTACTTATACCTTGGGCAAATACCTTTTTTTTCAGAGATTGTTTTGAAAACTGTCTAATGTGATCCCAATATTTTCTCAGACATTTCTTCGGAAGTTCCTTCAGAAACTATTATTTGGATTTTCTTCTGGATATTTTCAGATATTTTTTCGGAAATTCTTCTAGAAATTCCATCAGAGGCTCCTCGAGAATATTTCAAGCATTTCCTAGAACAGTTCGATTTAAAAAAAATCCAGAGATCCCCTCAAGAATTTCTTTGGAGCTTCTTTCACAAATTCTCTCACATGTTCCATCAGATCTTTGCTTCTGGAATCTGTCCTGTATTTTATCCCGGATTTTATCGTGGTTATTCCAAGATCTTCTGCTAATAATAAGACAAAAATTCTCTTTGAAATAACTTTGAGGATTCCTTCAGAAAGTTCTCCCAGAAATATTTCCTGAAATGTTTCTTCAAATGTTCTTTAAGGTTTCTCCAGTGATTAATTCAGCATAATCTTCGGGGATTTTTTTCATGTTTCAGAACTTCCCCTAAAATGATCACAGGTTTTCTTCAGAAGATCCGCCAGGAACTATTCCTTTGTTTTTCTTCAGGAATTCATCTAGACATTTTTCAAGAAATTATTCTAGGAATTCTTCTAGGAAATCTTCCAGATATTCCTCCAGAACTTTTTTCCCAGAAACTCTTCAAGGTTTTTTCAGGAATTATTCAGGAATCGCTTCTTTTTGAAGTTTCTACTAGATTTCCTCCAGAAATTTATGAAGAGATTGAAAATTTAGAAATTTATAAAGCAATTTTTGTCAAGAAATATCTTCAAAATTTTATCAAAACAAAAATTCTGGGAATCCTTTCAGAGTCATCTCTGGGAGTTCTTTCTGACTTTTTTGCAGGGATTGCCTCAAAAACTGTTCCAGAAATCCAGAGATTTCTCAGGAATATCTTTATGAATTTATCCACAATACATTTTCTTAAATTTCTGCAGATTTTTTCAGCGTTTGTTTTTGAAATTTCTCCTGGGACTCATTCAGGAATTCCTACAGGATCTCTTCCTGGAATTCCTTCAAAATATCAATCAGTGATTCATTGAGGGTTTTCTGCGGAAATAATTTCAAAAATGTCTTCACAGATTTCTGTTCTCGTAGCGATTTATGGATCCTGCATTATTATTATTTTTTTGAATTTCTCATGGTTTTTTCCCAAGATTCACCAAAAAGTTCTCGATTGATTTCTTTCCCCTTTTGAAATCATTTCGTTTTTGGATTTATTATTTACTAGCTGTCCCGGCAAACGTCGTTCTGCCTGCCTACTGTGTTTTTTTGACATGCAGCTCCATAGGGACATCCCCGGTGAAGTCATCTGTATGGGAACCCCCCGTTCCAGAGACCGGAGAGGTCCCGCACCAAGCTAAGAACCTTCCCCGGTCCCAAAAATACCCACATACAAAATTTCACATCGATCGGTCCAGTAGTTTTCGAATCCATAGCGGTCAGACAGACAGACAGACAGACCGACAGACAGACAGACAGACAGACAGAAATTCATTTTTATATATATAGATATATATAGATATTTAACATGAAATCTTTCACAAAAGAATGAAAAAAGATATTTTACTTGAAGAATTCCGCAGAAGTTCCAGGGAGTCCTCCAGAGATTTCTTTATAAATTTCTTCAAAATCTCATCCAGTCACTTATATTCTCAAAGATGCTCTTTTATTACTTACTATTTATTAGAAATTTTTTATCCATTGTACAGCGGATGAATAAACCGCTGTTTAGCTTGATTTTTAAAATTTTAGCTGAATAAGCTGTCATTCAGCTTTCATTGTTACATGGGTGGTATTTTTTCCAGTTGTTTTTAATTAACTCTTCTAGAAATTTCATCAGAGGCTTCTCAAGAGCATTTTCCGGATATTCTTACAACATTTCTCACAGAAAACTCTTCAAGGATTCCCTTGAAAAAATGAATCGGAAAATTTTCCAAAAGTTTCTTTAGGGATTCTTCCCAAAATTTCTTCAGCATTTCAGTCAAGAATTCTGTATTTTCCTGTGACTCTTTCTAATTTTCTTTTTCTGAAATTTCCACTGGCGCTGGATTTTTTTTTGCACAGAAATTTCCAAAGACATTTTTCTAGGAATTCTTGCTAAATAATCTCCAGGAGTTCTACCTGCTGTTCCCGCTGAATTTGTCTAAAACAATACTCCTGAGATCTATTCAGAGTTTTGAAAAAGAATTTCTCAATAAATTTTTTCGTGATAAAATTCCAAAATTCTAAAATTTCTGCAAAAAGTCATTCGGCGCTTGTTTGATAAAATTCATTCAGGAATTTGTTCAAAAACTTTGTCAGTGATATTCGCGAAATTCTTGCAGAAATTATTTAAATAATTTCTTCTGAGATTCGTCCAGAAATTTCTTTAGGAATGTTTCCAGAAATTTTCTATTCCAGAGAATTCTGTTTAGTGTTCCTGCAGAATTCAGGGTTCCTGTAGCAGCTCTTGATGAATATTTAAAAAAAAGGTCCTCCAAAAGTCCCTCAAAAGTCAGGAATTTCAGCTACCTTTTGTATAAAATGATATACGACCATAAATGAAATATTCTCGATTTTTAATTATGTTTGGTATGAAACCATACATAGATACACAAGAATGTATTCCTTATACAATGTAATTCGGGTTTCTTTATTGGAAATCTCTATTTTTAATGGAAAATAGTCACTTTTTATGTGTCCTTTACATTTTACCTGGAATGCAACTGAAGGAATTTTTGAAATAATGAATTTGTAATCCTCAATCCTCAAAGAAACCTATTCAGATATCCTTAAAGAGACTCATTAGCCTTCTAAAAAGATGAAAGGTGTATTTAATATCAACTTACCATACTTAAGTCAATTCTAGATGGCATGCTGATCATGTACAATGTTTGCTCAAATTATAATAAACATGTAAACTATCTCCATATTGATGAATAATTTATGCATATATCACTTTTTACTGCAGAAGTGTTGCCAGGTTCCATAAAAATAATCGAATCCATCCACTGCAAATTGATACAGAATTTTACACACTAACTTAAATTATGTACAATATATTTGCATTGTGAACATTTTAATGTACATATTTAGCAACATCTTTGTTCAACTTGAACAGTGTTGCCATCTGACAACAGAAACAAATAGTAAAAGAAATGGACATAAAATGAGGTTTGAGTGCACAACTTCCAGCTGTCTAATGTTTAGCATTGATCCCCATTTCATGGGCTTCCCTGGTGATCGCAAAACCCTTCCTTGATGTCGGTCAACTATCACCGCCAAAGAGAAGACATTTCCGCACGTCCAGTGAGGGCAGCACTAAGCGGTCTCACTGTGTCACACTCGACCACTGTGGCTGGCTGGCTGGCTGGCTGACTGGCGTAATCGAATGCCAGTTTTCCTATTTACGGATCAACAAACGGCGACGACGTCGACTGAATTCGTGTGTGGGGCTGGCGTGCAACCAGTTTCCATCCACCCGACCCGTCCGACCGTCCTTTCGGCCGTGATTTCCTTCTTCCATCGCTGCGGCGGCAGCAGCAGCAGCAGCGTTGAACCAACAAAACGCAACGCAGCGCGGTAATGTTGTTGTGTTGCACACGTGAGCCACGGAGTCGCCACACACTGCCAGTGTGCGACATTCATTTTCACTTTTCGATTCGGCTGCAATCGCGGCTGCCGCCGCCCGCCGCCGTCACCACACGAGATTGGGTCGAAAATTTCGCAAGGTCACCAGCCGATCGACATCGGCTTAGGAGGAGGGGGGTTCCGGTTCGCTGGAATAAGGCCTCGGAGATCAACTGCTTTTAACGATAGTGTGTGAAATATCGGACTGATATTGAATCACTGGCAGTTTTAAGACTCGGTTTGTAACGAGTGAGTGGAATGCTGCGAATTGGGAACATTCATGTAAGGCAGGTTTTTCGGAGGGAAAACCGGATTTGCACTCGTTCAATTTGTGATTTTTGCAAAAAGAACACTGAGCCACTTAGTGACTGAACAGTCACATGGTCGTGTACAACCGAGAGAAAAATGTTCTTCTACTATTTTTGAAACAGATAAGGACCTGGAGACAACGGCAGGCGTGTCGTGATGGTCTAGACTACCGTTTCTTAGTCATCGGAAGATCGTGGGTTCAATCCTTTTCGGTATCTGTAACGGTTTTTGGGTTTCAGGAACAGTAGGTTGTTGATCTTAGTTCCCTCATCCACCGTGATGGGACTGTCTCCCTTGGTTTTATCTTCTGGTGGAGGAGCATGTCCTTCTAAGCCACTAGATGTTAGGAAAGACTCTGTTTGAGCCGCACCTCCTTGGTGAACAGACGCTCGGGACGTACCTCCCTCAATCTAGCTTAAATCAGAAAGACAACAGTGCCCAGCTAAGCATACAAATCTCAAACGTGTCGGTCTTTGTCATCGGTTGACCCTTGGAAGCTTGAGGTTGGAATGTGTGTGGACCAGAGAGCTATACTGGATGCTTCGTTGGTGGCTTCGTGGTCGTGCGGCTAGTGTCACCAAGCATTTAGTCGCATCATGCTGAAGAGCGTGGGTTCGATTCCCATCGCAGCTGCCAGGAAGAGTTTTTGACTATGCCACTGGCACTGAGTTATGCATGCTAGTCCGTTGTCTAGTTTCGTGCTTCCCTCAAAGAGTGAATAAGTTCACTGGAAACATTAACCTTCCTAGGATGTTAAGCTAGGAGCACCACGATGGCGTAGTGCACGCTCAACGAGCCTGTCTGGGTCATATTAACCCCAAACATCCTGCTAGGGTTGAATATTTCCATGTCTTTTGAAGTCACTTTTCTGGTACAATGTGCTGCTTTACAGGAGAATATGTAGAAGAAATTTCCTATTGCCGCGGTATGCCGTAAATACAACCGCAACAACTACATTTCCAGCACAATGATTCTAGACTCCAAACTAATTGTACGATCCGACTGAAACATCGTATCCCGTTATAGGAATATTCCCAAGCTATTTGATAATCATTTTGGGTGCATGTACGCAAAGTAGTAGGTAGGTACTATCAATGGCGTATGCGTGATGAGCTGTCGTTCGCAATTAACGACGACGTAGTCGTCGCATTCAGCTGACTACCCATCCCGCTGAGAGAGGTGAAAGATGTTCCCACAAATGTTTGATTAGTGTTTTAATATGCTACTTGATTTAATGGATACTGATCCATGCACAATGACACATAGTTTGAAGTGCCTGATTAAAATAGATGAGAACTTCACTAGCAAATGATGCTTATATTCCAGTCCATTTAACGTTTTAGCTGTACTCCACTTACAAGTTGATTTTTTTTCTCGATTTGCGTACGACGAAGCCGACCGGCGCACGAAAGCAGCAGCTAGCTGAATTTTTCTTCATTATTGTTCAATTTTCACTTCGCCAGATTCAATTGTTGAACCACCCTTCAATTCATATCCCAAGAAAGCTCGGTGGCAATTCAAAGTTCGATTTCACTGCTGCATAATACAACAAAAGCTGTTCAATTAATTCAATAAATCACTTTTATCCCTCGGGCAAAATGTAAACAACCTAGGGATGATGTTAGCTAATGTGTGCGTTCAAAACCACTTTGAACACATGATTTGATTTATATTGCGAAGTATTTGAGCGACTTTCCGAATAAACATCTACGGTCAAATAATTACGTTTGCCCATCCTACGTTCCACAGTGTCACGTAGAAGGTGTGGCGGGAATTGAATTCAGGGTTGCGGTGGAAATAGACGTAAATAAGTCGGAAATAGACTTTGGGGGACAATTATGTAGTCTTATTATTTTAAGAAAATTGAAGTTCTTCCACAATATGTTTTACATGATATGAGAGCTAATTTATAAATTCGTAATTGATATCAAATTGGTCATGAAACATAAGGCGAGGGGCAAGAAAAATTCGAGCATTATTGGTCGGTGCATAATTAGACGAGAATCAGGTAAAAACCTTATCGAATTAAATCTCATGACATGTATGTCCTACACAAATTTTTGAAATATTGCTTACAGGATTGCTCAAAAGCAGCTACGCACATCACTGCAATAGCTTGTTGTTCTTATCATCTTGGACATCAACCAAGTAAAACTTAAAAAAAAACAGAAATCTAGTTGGGATTTTTAGACGGAAACTGGATGTGATTGCGTTGAAACGGCTAGCTCAGTCTTAATTAACTGAAGATTAATTTTAAGACTGAGATAGCCGTTTCAATGCAAAAACAGAAAACTATTGAGCGAACCATTACAGGAATCCTTTGAATAATCGCATATGGGTTGTAGTAGCAAGTTTTGACATTACTTCGATTGCTTTTTTTCTCAGTATTTAACGATGACAGAAAGCTTCCAAAATGTGCTTCAAGCATTTCTTGAAGAATTCTCCTAGATGTTTTAACCTCTTGAAGCAGATATTTTTTTTTCAAGCGTTATCATAGAGTTTTTTTTATGTTTTTCTAAAGTTTTAGTGCTCAACAACATAAAAAGGGTAGAATATGATGCAGAATATTGCTTTATGATATCCTAGGTCATCCAAACTGTTCTTGAGTTTAGATCCCAAAGTCGACGGGTATAACGGTAACTTCTTTCATTATACAAAGCTACGATTTGTAATCTATCATGTTCAGTAAGTCTTCTGAAGGTTACAGTATCAGATCAGCTATCCTAGGTCATCCAAACCGTTCTTGAGTTAAAGTACTTTTTTCATTACACAAAGCTACGATATTTAATCTTTGTTATAGTTAAAGTGAAGATATGACGAAGTCACATCTCGAATTTTCAAATTCCCTGAGGTTCATAAGTCATATTTGGTTGTGTGACGTAACTATCTAAAACGATATCATCTCATGTTACAGTGCTTGTTTTTATCAACTTAGCTCCATAAAAGTAAGGATTTTTTTTATTCAAATCTTTATTTTTATTAGGTCCATTCGCACGAAGGCTTAACGGGACCGATTACTTCTAGTTTTCATATATGAATGGGAAACGACAGAATCACAGCCACTCTGTGATCCCACACTAGCACAAATCTTCTTGTCTTTTCCTCGTTTCAATGACAGTCGTCGCTTGTTGGTGCCTTCGTTGGCCTCGTATGGAGAAGAACTACCGTCCACCGGCGGCGGCGGTGTCATCATCTTCGTCGTCGTCGATCTCGATCGTGTTGTCGTTGTGTATCACTTCTGCTTGCGCTGCGGCGACGGTAGGTGCAATAGATGCTACGATGAAAGTGGCTGGGATAGCTTCGGTTGGTTGTTGTGCAATTTGAAGCGGTGGAAAATCATCCTTACTGAACGTTTGCTCGTTTGCCATTATCTCAGTATTTTCTGTTTCTGCTGCTGAAGTCGTCGTGTTGGTGTTGTTGTTTTCGGATACCGTGATATCGGCGCATTTCTGTTTCGGGTGCACCGGTTGGCAACATCGTCTACAGGTTCGAGTTTGATTCGGGTGCTCCACGAAGCAAACCTCATTGACGATAGTGAGAAATGAGGGAATGGGATGCTTGATCCTCATCTGTAGCACTCGCACTCCGTTCGGTAATCCCGAAAAATAATGCCTCCAACGTTCGCTTTGTATTGAAAGTACATCACCGAATCGCTTCATGAAGTCTGCAACTGTTGTATGTGGTACGGATGGAGGCAGATCATGCACTCGGACACTCACAGCCTCGCTATCCACATACACGGGGATTTTGAACGGTTTGCCCTTACAAACAAAGACTCGTTTGATATTGTGGGCGCGTTCATATCGTTGCGCTGTGTTACCGTCCACCATTTCGATAAACACACATTTCCGTGTGTTGTGAAATTGGACGCTCTTGACATCCAGGAGATTTAACTTCATTTCGTGTTCCAGGAATTGCTGGACTTTCCCAACATCTGGACGCGACGGAAGCACACTAAAATCTACCACCAGTGTGTTTTGTCTAACACCACTCATTTTTACCGGTACGGAGCACGAAAGAGGTTCTGAATACGTCCGAACGTTGCGAGTAGCGACTGTCAACTCCAAAAATAAAGATGACCCATAATATAAAAAAAAACATCGCTTATTGGTCCTCGAACTACTTTGGTAGATGCAGTAGATTATGTAACACTACCTAACGTAGTGGCAAAAGCTTTTATCATCACAAGTGTAGACATGAAGCTATGGTCTCCGGAGAAGTGTGGTTGATCTGGAATATCTCGAAAGTATCTTGGAATGGCTCATGAAATGCCAGTGCGATTACAGATTACAGTTGATGTGTATGTAACAGTTCATTGCGAGAATGACTACTGTCACCCAGGACTACTCTCTGCTCGTACCCGCTAAACCATTCCTATGGTCGCCAAACCCTACGTCTCTCCGGAAGGTATTGCTTCAAAGAGGGGCTAGTGCACATCGCACCCTCAACGTTAGCTGCGTAGCCTGCAGCAACGAACATCGATGACTCGCTCTGGAGAGTCCATCACGGTAGCATGCTGGCGCTTAGCCAGTTTCCCGAGTGGTCCTCGCCAGGTGACATCTGATATTGCACAATCGTCACTATCACTCCAGGCCGTTCAATATCAAAACGACAATGACAGGGTGCGACCTGATATTGACACGCACTCTAGATCGCAATCATTGCAACTGTTGTGATATTTTAGTGGTTTTCGCCAAAACTCAAACTTTTTTGTGACCAATATGCAAAACTTGTTATTTCATACCACATATTAAAATATCATCTTGGTAAATCTTCATTTGGATTTTTAAACGAATTTTAAAGATGGCCTATCAGTGATTTCCATACACCATCACAGTCGGTCCAGTTCTGATGGAGGTATCAGGTATCAGAAGGCCGGCTCCAGAGGCACGTTATCCTCCATTTGGGACATTTGTGCCATCGCCATACATATAAGCCTATTTCATCATTTACCTGAGGGAATGGGACAAGGGATGGAATGGGATTAGGGAAGGGAAGGGTGATGAAATAGGAAGGGGTGCCCTAGAAGAGGGAATGAACGCATAAGCGCAACGAGAGCTTATAGCCCATACCACAACGGGTTTAATCAGTGCCCTGAAACGGACATTGTAAAACGCATAAGCGTAAAGAGAGCCTACAGCTCATTTGAGGTAGCTTGTGACGTCATACCACTTTCAATATGACATTGCAAGGCACGTCATCGAAAGCATCCTCAATGTTCAAGAAATCACCCAAGCAAAAACTAAGTTTGAGCGAGTACTTTCTTGAAAACGTATACAACTTTGTGTAAAAGAGTCACTGTGGACATCCCAAATTGGGAAGCATGTGAGTTCACATGAAAAGGCATGTCAGCCAGACGAACATCACAGATGTGATAATCGACAATGCGTTTCAAGCATTTCAGAAAGAACGAGGTAACCAGATTCCTTCATTCCTTCTTTATACAACGCACGCACCCTTTCGGGATAAAACTTTAGAGTAATTTCACGCCATGAAAATACCCAATAGCAAACTACAAGAGTTCAAAACATGTTTGAAATACTCAAATCCCTTAGGAGAAAAATAGAACAAACCCCCATTTACACCTGGAGATTTGGAGTAAGCAGAGCTTTTTATAGCCCACCAAGTCGATTATATAGCTCAAACGGAAGCTAGAGATTCGTAACTATACAAAAGAATGGTTTATCCGAAGATATTTTGAACTTGAACAGATTAGAGTTCCATTCAGGAATACCTCTTAAGGTACGCACAGACCGCAGAGGTCAAGCTTCTTTCAAAGCAATAGTTATGGTATACCACAATGGAGGGCGTTGCAGGTACAAAACCACAACGAAACTCTCTTGGAGTAGCAATGGAAGCGAGTTATCCGACAAATGTGGTCGCAATCAATTAGTACAGGTTCCCTAGTTTATTAACCCATATCCGCCCAGCGTCCTATTTATAGGACAGATGCCCCGAACGCCCAGCGTCCTATAAATAGGACAGTCCTTTTGATGTGAATATCTCCAGAATTATGCAAAATTTTAGAATACTTTCTTCAGAGAAGATGTTCTCCACAACCATACTTTGCTCATAGTGGACAATTAAGTATGTGACTGGTTCACTAGGTGGCGTAAACGATGCTGCAAAGAATGCACATGGTCACGATCTGTGAGCATCATTTCCAATGCGAAAAAAAAGTTATTTCCCTCGAATCTTGACAATGGTTAATAATTTACAGTTCATTTCTTTGGCAGAGTCGTTAATCACACATTCCTGGATGTGGAGGTGGTAGCAAGGATATTTAAATTCAAGATGGCAGCTTAGGTTCCAAGATGGCGGTCAAAACTCCAGAATATATGATTTTTAACGACAATGCTGCTTCGCATACTATGCAATATGGGCATCTATCGATCGGGCTTCACAAGTAGAACTCAAAAATGAATATCCGATGCCATTTTGAAATCAAAGATGGGGGACCATATCCAATATGGCGGCCATGAAATGGCATGCAATATGGGTATCTATCGATCGGGCTTGATGAGTAGAAGTTAAAATTCGATATTTTACGCCATTTTGAAATCCAAGATGGCGGACCATATTCAAGATGGCGGCCACGGAATGGTAGTTTGAGCTATGATACTATGCAATATGGGTATCAATCGATTGGGCTTCATGAGTAGAAGTCAAAAACCGATATTTGACTCTGTTTAGAAATCCAAGATGGTGGCCCATATCCAATATGGCGGCCACAGAATGAGAGTTTGAGCTATGAAACCATGCAATGTGGGTATCTATCGATCGGGCTTCATGAGTAGAACTCAAAAATGAATATTCGACGCCATTTCGAAACCCAAGATGGCGGACCATACCCAAGTTAGTGGCAACGGAATGGTAGTTTGAGCTATTATACCATGCAATATGCGTATCTAAAGGGTAGGTGGTAGGGTAGCGGGTTGGATAAAAGGTGGAGCAGACGGTCGGGTAGAGGGTTTGGGTGAATGATAGAGTAGAGGGAGTGGAGTAGAAGGTTAAGGTAGAGGATAGGGTAGAATAGAGAGTAGGTTTGAGGGTAGGAAAAATGTTAGGGTAGACAACAGGGTAGACGGTACGATTATGCACAATATAAACTAGAGGGTACGGTAAAGGATATGGCAGTGGTTATAGTAGAGGATAGTTTAGAGGGTAGGGCAGATGGTAGGGTTGAAGGTTATGATAGAGCGTAGGATAGAGGGTTGGAATAGAGGGCAAAGAAGACAGTAAGGTAGAGGCTAGAGAATAGGGTGAAGAATTCAGATGATATTGGAAGAGCTGAGGTTCTTTTTTGAGATACCTTCAGGAATTCTTTCCAGGATTTCTTCATGCATTCCTTCCGAGAATCATCTCAGGTTTATTCCCGAGATTCCTTCAGATATTGCTTCCGAGATTGCTGTATGGATTGCTCCGGAGTTCTCTTCAGGGATTTTTGCAAGCGTTGTTTTGGAAAATCCTGAAAGGATTCTGTTAGTTATTCTTTTCTGTATTCTTTCAGGGATTTGTGCTGCAATTCCTTCAAAGATTCCTTCCATGATTCCTGCTGTTATTCCTTAAGGGATCCCTCCCGAAAAAAAAAAATGAAAAAATATATGTTTCTTCCGAGATTGTTTTCAGGCAACCCTAGATCATAGAGACATCTTCTATGGTTCTTGCCGGAATGTCTGTCTGCTCAGCTTCTGACCGGTATATCTGTCATGATCTCTCTAACGATTCCATCAGGTATTCTTTACGGGATTCCTTCAGTTTGGAGATTTCTGCCAGAATTGCTTCCTTTAAGAAATCCTGAAAGGATTCTTTCAGAAATTTTACCCATCGTTCTTTCATGGATTTCTGCTGGAATTACTTCAAAGATTCATTTTAGTATACTTTCAAAGTGTTCTGTCGAAACATATTCAGAGAATCCTAATGGAATTCTTTCTATGAGCCGGGATCCTCGCTCAGTATTTATACAGCAATTCCTCCCGGGATTTCTGAGTATATCTGGTTGAAATTTTATATCAAAACATGGAATGATGATGAACCTGGGCGTGTTAGTAGAATACCTGTAAATACGAGACACCGAAGACGACCATATAGTTGAGGTCGAAATAGGTATCTGTCAAAGGATTTAAATTAAATGGAACATTACTTAACACGATTTCTTTTTTAAATATAAAAAACTTCTGAAAAGTTTACGTATGGTGAGTACGTAAAGAGAGTTTGTGGGGTGCTGAAGTAAAAAAAAAAAAAACAATTACTTTATTAGAAATAATTTTCTGTGTAAAATCTAACTTCTAAAGTATTTTAACGTTTGCTTATGCCACACATAGTGAGCTCTCTTTATTTGATTTGTTAAAGAAAATGAGAAATGTTGAACACTGCAGTCGAAAGTACATGAAATAACAAGAACCATGCATTGCATACTTTTAGGCGTTTATCGGGTTATATTTCTGCCCCAATTGATAAGTCCTTTTTCTATTCTTTTTGAGTGGTTATCATCTCTCTCACTTGTTTAGAGATACATTTTATCCATACGAATCAGAATATAATGATAGCGTAGAAGTTGTGCTGACGTAGAACTCAAGAAAATTATCAGATATTGAGGACCTACAATGAAGATTTTTTTTGGAACTACACCATAGACTTCCATTTTTTTCATCAAATCATGCTTATTTTATTGGAACTTGACCTTTGATAACAATTTTTTTTGAAGATTTAAATTGTGAGACACCTTGGGCGTTAACCGGTTAAGCAGGATCGCCTGAATACGCAAATTTTGCGAAGGAACACTCAAAAGTGCAAAGAAGGTCAAATGGAGACTCCTCAACTGACACATGCCAATCAGTAAACTCATGACAAATTCTGCTCATGCAGAGTTGGGTTAGGTGCAATTCTATGTTAACTTATCCATGAACTGTACTACCTAAGTAATACATTCAACTGAACCATCTCAAATTAATGTTTGAGCTACTTCAGATGATGTAATCATTGTAGCAATACTGCCAAATATCAGCGAATAGATGATGAATACAATAGCTTGCTTGAAGGCATCCATAAGGAAATGTTGAACCATACTGTTAACGTTATTCTAAGATATAGCATGCTCGAGGCACGACACTTCATTTATAATGAAATAAGCAAACTGGGTTCACAAGGTAACCTAAACAGAAGTTACCCTACGAAAATGAACTTTTTGAAGTAGAGCCACTTGGGCTACGCACGCTTCTTACGATGAAAATTGATCTGAGGTTTCCTAGCCGTAGCCACTACCCAAACTAGACAGGATTACACTCTTCACAACCACAGCAGAAAAAGGAAACATCAACGACAAACCAAATCGGTGTCAATTGAAAAACGCCAATGGCGAAAACGCATTAAGCGAAACCATGGAGGTAGTAATGTAAGCTAATTTACAACATTTGAATAATCCCGCCCTTATTTAGCCTCAAATCTGAGACTTAAGAAGGACAACTGATTATCTCGGAGAAACGCAAGGTCCACTGCACTATTGCTCCGGTTAGTGCAGTAAGGGCGTAATACTGTGGAGGACGCCCTAATTCTCCACAGGCTCCGTTTGTGGTTAGGTTTTTATTAGACCCCCCTAACCATTCATTCCTTGGCACGGTAAGCATAAAGCCGCATAACACCATGAATTAGGGGTCACCTGTTTAGTGGACTCTTACCACTGGATCAGGCGGTCCGTAGTGTTATTCTTAGCCAATTGGAACAACCGCTACCGACACTACACAGCTATCTAGGCTGATTGGGAAAAGAAGTTAACATTGATGGTTAACTTCCAAACGAGCCCGAACAGCCCACAAATTTAAGATTTTTAAACGAATTTTAAAGATGGCCTATCAGTGATTTCCATACACCATCACAGTCGGTCCAGTTCTGATGGAACAAGGAAAGTGACGGTGACTCAATAGAGCGCACGCTGACTTGGATCGCAGTCGGCCTATCAAAATCAGCGATTTGCTTACCATTGACAGTGACAGAGTGCAACTCTGATGGTAGGATGATCAACGTTTTATGGAAAAAATAAAATTTAATCGCATCAACACCTTATACAGTTTTTTCAATCTTCAATCTCCTTTTGCTTCTAAAATTTCTGCTCATAATTTAGGTGCAGCTGGTTGAGCCCTCGCTCTTTTCATTGCGATTGAAATTTGAATGAAAAATTTACATTTTCTGCATTTTACTCGTAAGAAGGTCAAATTTTACATGAATCGTGTCACCAATGGTAATAAAATATAGCCGAAAGTTTGCTGAAATGAACATTGGCGAAGATCACAAAGTGATCTGTGATAGTGAATAAAGTTAACCTTCTTCATGCATTAGCTGACGCTCACCCGCTGCTGCAGTACATGGAATGGAGTCATAATGACCCCAATGCACGACTAGGGTCAATGTGGTCAAGCAGTCAACTGAGAGATCTGATATTTTTCAGCTCTGTTTTGCTGTTGAATTTTACATCGGAATATGTACTATCAATAAGTTTCCCGAATCGGTTTTGTTAAAATTGTTGCTTTTCTATACATATAAAGTGTTTTAAGGATTCAGGACCATTTTTGTTAACGTCGACGGAAAGTTCATGAGTACATATTCAACGAGAATGGCACTATCACCACTAGGTGGATTAATCTAGGGTTTTTTTTTATTTTCGAAAATAATTATTTATAACTGGAGACTTTAAAAAAAAATGATGCAACATTACTTTGCGGGTTCTCCTAGATGTGTTTATTTTTTCTTCAAATACTCCGAAAAGTCTCCAACGATATTTCCAAAGATTTCTTCAAAAACATCTTTGACATTTTTCTAGAAATATCATAAAAAATCCTCCACAAACTATTCAAAAAAAAAATCTGCAAAGTTGAAATCGCTCCCAGAGTTTTTTATACGTAAACTACGTCTATGGGGAAGGTACGGTACTGTTTTTTTTTCAGGGATTACTCCAGATATTTCTCTCTCAGCAGCTTATCTTAGGATTTCTCTAGAAGCACTCAAGTAGCCAAAATTTTATAAATTTCTCTGAGGATTTTTATTTAAATTCATACGAAAAACTCTGCGCAGCTTGCTTTAAGGATGTTTTAATTCATAAATTCTCCCGGGAAGTTTCAATAACATTTTTATAAAATTTTCTACTAGGATTCCTTTTAAATTTTGTGAGAATTTCTCTAGAAATTCATCTAAAGATTTTCAACAAACTACTCCGAAAAAATGTCAAAAAAGTGCTTGATAATGATCGACGATTTTTTTTTCCAAAAACTGACCCCTTCAAAATTTCCAGCAAGTTTTTTTCCTATTCATTCATTTATTTAGTATTACATTAAATTCAAGATAAAACTGAACCAACAATATTTCTCCATAATACACGGTTCGTGGCTGCCGCTCTCCATCCTCGGTCGCGCCCAATGCTTGCCAAGTCACGCTCCACCTGGTCCGCCCATCGTGCTCTCTACGCTCCACGCCTTTTTGTGCCAACCGGATTAGTTGCAAACACCAGCTTTGCAGGGTTGTTGTCCGGCATTCTTGCAACAAGCCCTGCCCATCGTATCCTTCCGGCTTTGGCCACCTTCTGGATGCTGGGTTCGCCGTAAAGTGCAACGAGCTCGTGGTTCATTCTTCTCCGCCACACACCGTTCTCCTGCACACCACCGAAGATCGTCCTTAGCACGCGTCGCTCGAAAACTCCGAGTACTTGCAGGTCCTCCTCGAGCATGGTCCATGTCTCGTGCCCGTAGAGGATTACCGACGCCATTTCGAAACCCAAGATGGCGGACCATACCCAAGTTAGTGGCAACGGAATGGTAGTTTGAGCTATTATACCATGCAATATGCGTATCTAAAGGGTAGGTGGTAGGGTAGCGGGTTGGATAAAAGGTGGAGCAGACGGTCGGGTAGAGGGTTTGGGTGAATGATAGAGTAGAGGGAGTGGAGTAGAAGGTTAAGGTAGAGGATAGGGTAGAATAGAGAGTAGGTTTGAGGGTAGGAAAAATGTTAGGGTAGACAACAGGGTAGACGGTACGATTATGCACAATATAAACTAGAGGGTACGGTAAAGGATATGGCAGTGGTTATAGTAGAGGATAGTTTAGAGGGTAGGGCAGATGGTAGGGTTGAAGGTTATGATAGAGCGTAGGATAGAGGGTTGGAATAGAGGGCAAAGAAGACAGTAAGGTAGAGGCTAGAGAATAGGGTGAAGAATTCAGATGATATTGGAAGAGCTGAGGTTCTTTTTTGAGATACCTTCAGGAATTCTTTCCAGGATTTCTTCATGCATTCCTTCCGAGAATCATCTCAGGTTTATTCCCGAGATTCCTTCAGATATTGCTTCCGAGATTGCTGTATGGATTGCTCCGGAGTTCTCTTCAGGGATTTTTGCAAGCGTTGTTTTGGAAAATCCTGAAAGGATTCTGTTAGTTATTCTTTTCTGTATTCTTTCAGGGATTTGTGCTGCAATTCCTTCAAAGATTCCTTCCATGATTCCTGCTGTTATTCCTTAAGGGATCCCTCCCGAAAAAAAAAAATGAAAAAATATATGTTTCTTCCGAGATTGTTTTCAGGCAACCCTAGATCATAGAGACATCTTCTATGGTTCTTGCCGGAATGTCTGTCTGCTCAGCTTCTGACCGGTATATCTGTCATGATCTCTCTAACGATTCCATCAGGTATTCTTTACGGGATTCCTTCAGTTTGGAGATTTCTGCCAGAATTGCTTCCTTTAAGAAATCCTGAAAGGATTCTTTCAGAAATTTTACCCATCGTTCTTTCATGGATTTCTGCTGGAATTACTTCAAAGATTCATTTTAGTATACTTTCAAAGTGTTCTGTCGAAACATATTCAGAGAATCCTAATGGAATTCTTTCTATGAGCCGGGATCCTCGCTCAGTATTTATACAGCAATTCCTCCCGGGATTTCTGAGTATATCTGGTTGAAATTTTATATCAAAACATGGAATGATGATGAACCTGGGCGTGTTAGTAGAATACCTGTAAATACGAGACACCGAAGACGACCATATAGTTGAGGTCGAAATAGGTATCTGTCAAAGGATTTAAATTAAATGGAACATTACTTAACACGATTTCTTTTTTAAATATAAAAAACTTCTGAAAAGTTTACGTATGGTGAGTACGTAAAGAGAGTTTGTGGGGTGCTGAAGTAAAAAAAAAAAAAACAATTACTTTATTAGAAATAATTTTCTGTGTAAAATCTAACTTCTAAAGTATTTTAACGTTTGCTTATGCCACACATAGTGAGCTCTCTTTATTTGATTTGTTAAAGAAAATGAGAAATGTTGAACACTGCAGTCGAAAGTACATGAAATAACAAGAACCATGCATTGCATACTTTTAGGCGTTTATCGGGTTATATTTCTGCCCCAATTGATAAGTCCTTTTTCTATTCTTTTTGAGTGGTTATCATCTCTCTCACTTGTTTAGAGATACATTTTATCCATACGAATCAGAATATAATGATAGCGTAGAAGTTGTGCTGACGTAGAACTCAAGAAAATTATCAGATATTGAGGACCTACAATGAAGATTTTTTTTGGAACTACACCATAGACTTCCATTTTTTTCATCAAATCATGCTTATTTTATTGGAACTTGACCTTTGATAACAATTTTTTTTGAAGATTTAAATTGTGAGACACCTTGGGCGTTAACCGGTTAAGCAGGATCGCCTGAATACGCAAATTTTGCGAAGGAACACTCAAAAGTGCAAAGAAGGTCAAATGGAGACTCCTCAACTGACACATGCCAATCAGTAAACTCATGACAAATTCTGCTCATGCAGAGTTGGGTTAGGTGCAATTCTATGTTAACTTATCCATGAACTGTACTACCTAAGTAATACATTCAACTGAACCATCTCAAATTAATGTTTGAGCTACTTCAGATGATGTAATCATTGTAGCAATACTGCCAAATATCAGCGAATAGATGATGAATACAATAGCTTGCTTGAAGGCATCCATAAGGAAATGTTGAACCATACTGTTAACGTTATTCTAAGATATAGCATGCTCGAGGCACGACACTTCATTTATAATGAAATAAGCAAACTGGGTTCACAAGGTAACCTAAACAGAAGTTACCCTACGAAAATGAACTTTTTGAAGTAGAGCCACTTGGGCTACGCACGCTTCTTACGATGAAAATTGATCTGAGGTTTCCTAGCCGTAGCCACTACCCAAACTAGACAGGATTACACTCTTCACAACCACAGCAGAAAAAGGAAACATCAACGACAAACCAAATCGGTGTCAATTGAAAAACGCCAATGGCGAAAACGCATTAAGCGAAACCATGGAGGTAGTAATGTAAGCTAATTTACAACATTTGAATAATCCCGCCCTTATTTAGCCTCAAATCTGAGACTTAAGAAGGACAACTGATTATCTCGGAGAAACGCAAGGTCCACTGCACTATTGCTCCGGTTAGTGCAGTAAGGGCGTAATACTGTGGAGGACGCCCTAATTCTCCACAGGCTCCGTTTGTGGTTAGGTTTTTATTAGACCCCCCTAACCATTCATTCCTTGGCACGGTAAGCATAAAGCCGCATAACACCATGAATTAGGGGTCACCTGTTTAGTGGACTCTTACCACTGGATCAGGCGGTCCGTAGTGTTATTCTTAGCCAATTGGAACAACCGCTACCGACACTACACAGCTATCTAGGCTGATTGGGAAAAGAAGTTAACATTGATGGTTAACTTCCAAACGAGCCCGAACAGCCCACAAATTTAAGATTTTTAAACGAATTTTAAAGATGGCCTATCAGTGATTTCCATACACCATCACAGTCGGTCCAGTTCTGATGGAACAAGGAAAGTGACGGTGACTCAATAGAGCGCACGCTGACTTGGATCGCAGTCGGCCTATCAAAATCAGCGATTTGCTTACCATTGACAGTGACAGAGTGCAACTCTGATGGTAGGATGATCAACGTTTTATGGAAAAAATAAAATTTAATCGCATCAACACCTTATACAGTTTTTTCAATCTTCAATCTCCTTTTGCTTCTAAAATTTCTGCTCATAATTTAGGTGCAGCTGGTTGAGCCCTCGCTCTTTTCATTGCGATTGAAATTTGAATGAAAAATTTACATTTTCTGCATTTTACTCGTAAGAAGGTCAAATTTTACATGAATCGTGTCACCAATGGTAATAAAATATAGCCGAAAGTTTGCTGAAATGAACATTGGCGAAGATCACAAAGTGATCTGTGATAGTGAATAAAGTTAACCTTCTTCATGCATTAGCTGACGCTCACCCGCTGCTGCAGTACATGGAATGGAGTCATAATGACCCCAATGCACGACTAGGGTCAATGTGGTCAAGCAGTCAACTGAGAGATCTGATATTTTTCAGCTCTGTTTTGCTGTTGAATTTTACATCGGAATATGTACTATCAATAAGTTTCCCGAATCGGTTTTGTTAAAATTGTTGCTTTTCTATACATATAAAGTGTTTTAAGGATTCAGGACCATTTTTGTTAACGTCGACGGAAAGTTCATGAGTACATATTCAACGAGAATGGCACTATCACCACTAGGTGGATTAATCTAGGGTTTTTTTTTATTTTCGAAAATAATTATTTATAACTGGAGACTTTAAAAAAAAATGATGCAACATTACTTTGCGGGTTCTCCTAGATGTGTTTATTTTTTCTTCAAATACTCCGAAAAGTCTCCAACGATATTTCCAAAGATTTCTTCAAAAACATCTTTGACATTTTTCTAGAAATATCATAAAAAATCCTCCACAAACTATTCAAAAAAAAAATCTGCAAAGTTGAAATCGCTCCCAGAGTTTTTTATACGTAAACTACGTCTATGGGGAAGGTACGGTACTGTTTTTTTTTCAGGGATTACTCCAGATATTTCTCTCTCAGCAGCTTATCTTAGGATTTCTCTAGAAGCACTCAAGTAGCCAAAATTTTATAAATTTCTCTGAGGATTTTTATTTAAATTCATACGAAAAACTCTGCGCAGCTTGCTTTAAGGATGTTTTAATTCATAAATTCTCCCGGGAAGTTTCAATAACATTTTTATAAAATTTTCTACTAGGATTCCTTTTAAATTTTGTGAGAATTTCTCTAGAAATTCATCTAAAGATTTTCAACAAACTACTCCGAAAAAATGTCAAAAAAGTGCTTGATAATGATCGACGATTTTTTTTTCCAAAAACTGACCCCTTCAAAATTTCCAGCAAGTTTTTTTCCTATTCATTCATTTATTTAGTATTACATTAAATTCAAGATAAAACTGAACCAACAATATTTCTCCATAATACACGGTTCGTGGCTGCCGCTCTCCATCCTCGGTCGCGCCCAATGCTTGCCAAGTCACGCTCCACCTGGTCCGCCCATCGTGCTCTCTACGCTCCACGCCTTTTTGTGCCAACCGGATTAGTTGCAAACACCAGCTTTGCAGGGTTGTTGTCCGGCATTCTTGCAACAAGCCCTGCCCATCGTATCCTTCCGGCTTTGGCCACCTTCTGGATGCTGGGTTCGCCGTAAAGTGCAACGAGCTCGTGGTTCATTCTTCTCCGCCACACACCGTTCTCCTGCACACCACCGAAGATCGTCCTTAGCACGCGTCGCTCGAAAACTCCGAGTACTTGCAGGTCCTCCTCGAGCATGGTCCATGTCTCGTGCCCGTAGAGGATTACCGGTCTAATTAGCGTTTTCTACATGGCGCATTTGGTGCGTGGGTGAATCTTTTTCGACCGCAGTTTCTTCTGGAGCCCATAGTAGGCCCGACTTCCGCTGATGATGCGCCTCTGAATTTCACGGCCCACGTTGATGTCAGCCGTCAGTAAGGATCCGAGGTAGACGAATTCCACCACCTCGAAAGTATCCCCGTCTATCGTAACATTACTACCCAGACGGATCCGGTCGTGTTCGGGTCCGCCTACCAGCACGTACTTTGCTTTTGAGGCATTTACCACCAGTCCGACCTTTGCTGTTCCAAATGTTCTGGCAATAATGTCCATGTAATCCGCAAAGCACACAAATTGACCGGATTTTGTGAAAATCGTTCCCCGGCTGTTGAGCCCGGCTCGCCGCATCACACCTTCCAGAGCGATGTTGAAGAGTAGGCATGAGAGTCCATCACCTTATCGCAGTCTCCGGCGAGATTCGAATGAACTAGATAGTTCAACCGAAACCCTTACGCAGTTTTGCACACCGTTCATCGTTGCTTTAATCAGTCTAGTCAACTTCCCAGGAAAGCCGTTTTCGTCCATGATTCTCCATAGCTCTGCGCGGTCGATACTGTCGTATGCCGTTTTGAAGTCGATGAACAGGTGATGCGTTGGGACCTGGTATTCACGGCATTTCTGGAGGATTTGCCGTACGGTGAAGATCTGGTAAGTTGTCGACCGGCCGTCGATGAAGCCGGCTTGATAACTTCCCACGAACTCATTTGTTTTAGGTGACAGACGACGGAAGATGATCTGGGACAGCACTTGGTAGGCAGCATTCAAAATAGTAATCGCCCTGAAGTTCTCACATTCCAAATGGTCGCCTTTCTTGTGAACACTTGTAGTATTTAACTCAAATCTAAACTTAGAGCCAGAATTATCCTGAAAATGGGTCTTGAGATTGTTTTTCTTTAGAAAAGTTTTGAGCACCAATAACTCCTTAAGAGTTCGAGTAATTTAAATCTGCCAATGAATCCAAACCCGTTTTCTGCAGTTCTGTCAACCGGTTACAATGATCTAGAAAAGTCGCCAACCACTCACCCATGGAAAATCCGGCTCCAGCGTTGTTGACTGTCTTGCGAATTAGTTGGCCTCTCAGCAGCCATCATTACATACTGTCAGTCAGTACCCACCACCAACAATCCCAACCCCGAGTTAAAATTCATAAAATAAAGAAAAAAAAACTCAACTAGGTGTCTGGCTGGGTCCAGCTCAAGCATTAATAAATCGCATGAAAAGAGGTGCAACCCAGCTACGACGACGTGCATCGAGTACCATTTGGCACATTGGTATAGCTTGGCTGGTTGGTTGGTCGTGGGGCCACTTGTATATCTCCGTCGATTAAGTAATCACACCCTGCTGCTGCTGCTGCTGCTGCTCACAGCACTTGATACCTCTCAGCCTCTCGGCTGGCGGAGAACCATCAGAGCTGTATGTGACACACTCTCCACTTCTGCTACAGCCGAGTGCAGCCATAATCGATCAAACACATTCCGTCCGTTCGACTCAAGGAACCAGCTTTGCGGCCCGGCACGGTGTGTATGCAAATGCTCCAACCCGAAAGCTCCTTGCACTTGTACGCACACAAACGGGTGATCAATTGGAAATCAGCTGAGCTGAGCTGAGCGACCCTTTCGAGATCTATTGGAGCCGACCGCTTGCCTCCCCGGCGCGGCGCACCACTCTTCGAGCGCGCGGAGCGCAGCTCGCCTTGTATCAGATCCAAATCGCGGCTCAATCAATCTCGCCGAACGACCGGCCGGGGCTGCGGGTTGTTCAGCAAGATCGTATCTACTGGACATGGTTACTTTCGAAAATTTTGGTCATTGCGAACCGGATTGATCCGGATCGGAACGACCTTGCCCAATGTGGCCTAGTTGGTCCAGATTGGCGGTGAGATGGCGCTCCGATTCACTACCAGCGCCAGCAGATGACTTCCAAATTAGGGTTACCATCCCAATTTTCCATGCATGGTCGGTCGTATAGTGTTTTAAACCTGTTCAGGATGTGTGGATCATATTTGAAGTCCTACTTAAATGAACTAAGCACTGATTCCCTAAAGATGTTTCCATAAATTCCTCCATGTATCCAGGTGTATTTCTTTGGCATCGTCTTCAGAATTTTTCCTCGGGATTTCTGCACGAGTCTCTCCAAAACACACATCGACATACCGACTACGGTAACCCTATCCTGAACTCCTCCCTCGTGTCGTCACCCCACGACTACTACAGACTACAAGTGAAAGGAGGTGAATAGGTTCGCAAAATTGGCCAGCCAGCTCACCATCGTCTTCGTCGTCAAGACTGAACCCATCGCCTGAGGGCCCACTTGGAAGCAGAAACCTGACGCTGAACCGGGGCGCCCAGGCTCTGGGCTTCGACGACAACGCCGACGACGACGACGTGTTATATGGTCTTTATAAATTGTTGCTGTTGTTGTGGTCGCTGCCATTGAGTTCAGTTAAGAGTCAATGGGGCCTACCTAACCGACTGCTCCAGGAACTTAAGGCATCCAGCGTCAGCGTGGTCGATGAACGATTTGAGGTTGGTTACGGGGGTTATGCAATTGCGACTTTGGTGTCGAACCCTCGAGACATCTGCCATCCATCGGTGAAGTGATTGCTTCTTTGTTCGCCTGGTAAGATGGATTGCCCAGATCGTAAAACCGCGCCAATGATCGATGAAGATTAAGGAAGTCGCCACCACCTCATAACGCACAAAAGAAGTCAAGTCGAGATGGTATTGATGGTTTACGTGCGAGTACGAGTGGTACTTACTTCCAGGAACGATGACTTCTCCTCGGCCGGTGGTACTCATCAATCGTTCAAAAATGGATTCCTAGACCTTGTGTGCCCAAAGTGCGTCCAACCGTAAGAATGTGAATAATTTTTGCGTGTGCTAAGCTTTCCGATAGCGATCGCGATCGCCCCTCCATCGCGCAGCGATGGATGGCTTCAAAGGCAATTAACGATTCGTTTATTATTTTAATCATACACTGGAGAATCGAACGTGCCGGCGACCGGACTTCGGACGGGGCGGCCGCCAACACACACAGATTGTGTGTGGACCCATTCCTGGTTCTAAAGTCACGCTACAAACCGATCGACACCGATCGTTTGAAATGAATACGCGGACACTTAAACCGGTGATGCCGATGCGGAATGGCCTTTTCGTCCTTGAAGCGCGGGGCTTCTACCGGCTGCTGCTGCTGCATATGTTTACTGAAATGGTTTCAAGAGAGCGCTTGAGCGATCGATGGACGTCAAGAACGAGTTCGCCGTCTGGTCGAGCGATTGAATCTCATTTGAATTTATCGCTCCAGTGGACTCACATTGGTGGTTTCTGACTGGCGTGAACAAGATAGGAGCTTATCTATCACGAACCATAGTCTTTTTCTTGCTGAGCCAACATCCTAGCTTAGTGTTCTATGAATACTGCGATAATACCTAATTAAGACTTGGGCCACTACTAGGGTATAGCAAGCGTTCTAACCTAAATTGGAGCCCCACAGAGAGCACACTGCACTGGTATTTAGCTACGTAGCAGTGCTCGAGAATGAAGCCCTTAGCATAGAACGAAATGCCACTTTGCAGATTTATTGAGAACCAACTAGCTCATTACATGATAGCTCTTGATGTCCTGACCAACTTTGCCAAAGATAAAAATCTTCTACATAGTCTGGTTTCCGAGATACAGACAATGATACAGAATTGTAGAATTTCTAAGACTCACTAGCGCCACCTAACAAAATCTGCTAATCCTTGAACCAACTAGTTCATCGTCGGATAGCTTGATGTTCTGACCAACTCTGCCGAAGACAGATTACTTCTATGCTGTCAGATTCGCAAGATACAGAAGTTAAGTTTATCGCCACCTCGTAGATAAACCGAGATTCAACTAGTTCATCATCGTATGGATCTTGATGTCCCGAAGACTCCACAGTTGACCCAATAATAGTTTCAACTCACGCTAGGTAAACTACGCTTTGCATAATCACGCTTGATGTTCACAACTATCAACACCTATCAAAGCCAATTGTTCCATGGTCACTAACGCTGCCACCTACTGGATCAAATATATACTAAAATCCGTGCTATTGGAGAGTCTCTGACCTCCTCAGCAACATTGCCAAAGGCACTACTCTTCCAAAATTCATCATTTCTCCACGGTTATCGCAAACGTTGTTGATTTCACAAGGATCGCTTAGCGTAAACGGGCTAAAGGCAAGTAGGGAAGAAGTAATGAGGTCCTTATTGAGCTGTCCATGGGTATGCAATAACTCTCACCCGTGCAATCATTTCCGGACAAGTTATGAGCCTAACAACTGTTTGTGGTCTCCCAGAATTCCTTTAAGTAGGGTAGTGAACCACTTGGGCAGCGGCCAGTATTTTGGGCACTCTTCGCTATAACTCAGTCAATTCCAAACCAATTGACTTGAAATTTTGTACACGGCTAGACACTATACGTATCTCATCGCGTTTCAAAAATGGTGTCAATTGGTTCAGAATTGGCTGAGTTATAGCAGAAAAGTGCCCACAATAGGACCCCTGCCGAGATGGTTCCACTTCCCTATGAGCAATCGAATCTACTAATGTAAGAGGTCTTTCATAATTCACGTGGTCCTTTTGGGGTAGAGAGGGAGAATGGCTTGTCGCTTTGGGCAAATACCATGGTAAATACGAGAGGGAGGAGGGGTCTGAATATCCATAAACAAGACATCTAATTTGGGATATCTCGCTATATTATGAATAAGGGTTAAAGTCACTTATAAGCCAATGTTTTATCGATTTCTCTGTGAGACCCCTTTGAAACTCCCTGAATATTCAAAGCGCCCAGAAACTACTTGAAACGATTTAAAACTCCTCATGAGTCCCTTGAAAACACCACACTTAAATTTTCCTGCAACTCACTGAAACCTCCTTGAAATACTTGAGACCATTGGTAACTTAAACCCCAGATCCATCATCTGGATACTGGTTTTGGTATAATTCATCCGAATAATAGAAATTTTCATGAGATTTCTTCAAAAATTCACCCAGTGATGTCTTCAGAAATTCTTTAAGATATTTCTTTAGAAACTCCTCCGGGGATGCCTCCCCCTTGAATTTTAATAAAATTCATTTCGGATTTCCTTTAAATAGTATTCAAGAGATTCCTCCAGACATTTCTCAAAAGTTTTATAAAGAAAATGGATTTTTACGAATTCTTCAAAAATTTCTCTATTGATTTCTGAAGATAATTCTCAAGGGATTTCTTAGGAAAATTTTTCAGTGACTAGGCAGTCTTCCTTGAACTATTTAAAAAAAACTGTTAGGAATTCCTTCTAAAAATCCTCTGAGATTTCTTTTAAGAATTATTTCAGAAATTTATTTAGATCCACAGCATCATTCATGAATTCCTTCGAAGTTCCCTTCATCCAGAAACTAAGAACTAATAAACCTAGAACTCTCTAATAAATCCTTTCATGAATTCCTACCGAAATCGCTGCATCGACTTATTTGAGAAAATCTTCCAAGTATTTCATCCAGAAAATCTTCTACGGATTCTTTAAAAAACATCCTTTTATGAAATCATGCATATAAAGCCCGAGAAATTATTTCAAAGTAACATGAGGTTTCTCAGAAATCTTTTCATGGATTTTTTTAATAATTTATGTTAAAATGCGCAAAGAATAAAATTTTCACCGATTTTTTATGGAAAATTAACTATTATGAATCACTGCACACTTTTTTCAAAGGGTTTCTTTAGAAAACTTTCCATAGTTTCCATCAAAAATTCTTCCAGGGAATCTCTAAAAAAAACTTCCCCAGGACTTTTTTCAGGTTTGTCATTAGGAACTTCTTGGGAAATTTCAAGAATCCATTTGGGAAGTTTTCCTTTGATTCCTACTGAAATTTCTCCTGATCTACCTTCAAAAACTCTTCTACACTCCCTTTGAGTGTAAAGCAAGCAGAAGTCTCTTCAGGGATTCTTTCAAAATATTACCCTGGGATCCACAAGTTGTACATTTCTTAATTATTGCTATGTTCAATTCCAGGCTACAAATCTCGTAATACAGATGTAAAAAAGTTCAATTTTTTTCAAAATTTTTTCACGCTTGAAAAAGAAATTAAATAAAATTTTCCATGAAAAAAAAAATAACATAATTTAACAATGATCATGAATCTTTAAATGTTTTAAATGTTTTTAAATGTCTTACAAAATCGATTTCTCAAATAAGCTTCCAGTAGAAATTATAAAAAGTAGGGATTTTTTTAATTCGAAAAATCAAAAACCTGATTTTACAAAATCGCGAATGAAAAAGAATTGGCTTCCAAAACATGTTTAAATCGATTTCAGATGAAAAAAAAAGTTAGATAAAAATGAAAAATTGGAGGATTAAAACTGTTTCTGCGAGTCCGTGAGAAATATCTCCTAGAAATTTTTCAGCACTTCTTACAGAAATTGCCCAAAAAAGTACTGGAGGAATTTATGGATTTCCAAAGGAAGTCATTAAGGATTTTCTGAATGAATCTCCAATCGATCTCCAGAAGATGCCCATGACGATTCCCAGAATAAATTCTTGAAAAAAAATCTGGAATTCTTGAACTGAAATCACTGAAACAATTTCCGAAATAATTTCTGGAGGAATTCCTAGAACAATCCTTCAGCATTCCTCCCTGATGGAATTCACTCAGGCATATCCGAAGGAATTCCTAGGAAAACTTCATAAGAAACTCTTGCAGAAATTCCTAAAGTAATTTCATGTAAAAACTTCTGAAGGAATTTCTTAAGAAGTTGCTGAAGTTTAAAAAAAAATCAGAGTAGTTTCCCAGGAAATTCCTGTAGAGATTTCTAACAAATACCCTTGAGGAGTTTCTGAAGTAGAAGATTCCGGTAGAAGTAGGATTCTGGTGTAATTTTTCAAAATTTGAGAAGAATTCCTGCTAATTTTTCTTTACCAAAAGCCCTGGAGGATTTTTTCAAAAATAACTGAGAAAAATACTGAAGGAAAGGAGTTCTTGGAAGAAATTTCTGAAGAAATACCCCTGCTGGAAGAACCAAAGAACCCTCTCCAGGTCCTCCTAGAAAAACAACTAGGGAAATTTCTGAAGGACCGCCGATAAAATGTCTGAAAAAAGAAATTCCTAAGAAAGGTCTAAATAAATCCTAAAAAATGAATTCATGTTGCAGTCCTAAGAGGAAGTTTTGGAGAAATCCCTGAAATCTAAAAACGACAAAGAAGAATCTCATGAGAATTCCCTTGAGGAATTTCTGGAGAAATTCCTTGACTTTTCCCTAGAAATACCTCGAGAAAATTTCGTGAAGAAATTTTAGAAAGAAATGTCTGGTTTTTTTTCTGGGTTTCATCCCAGAAGAATATATGGGGAAATAATCCAAAGAACCTCCGAAGGATTTTCAGCAAGAATTCCTGAAATAATTCCTCAATAAACCTAAAGTTACGCTTAGTGAAGGAAAATGCAAGAAACGCTGAAGGAATCAGCGAAAGAACTCTTGCAAAAACCTCTGGATGAATTCCTGCTGTAAGTTCTAAATGTTATCCTGCAAAAAATAATTAAGAATTTTTTGTCAGAACGATTTTTGTTGAAGCATTGTTGGTTATTCACCTGGAGCCATGAGGAATTCCTTGGGATAACCCTACAAATCTCTAAAGTTTATAGGAATTCCTGGAGAAACCATGAGAAAACATGCTGGTGTAATTTTTAAATATAAACCCCGATGAAATTCTTTCAGAAATTTTTAAATGAATACATGTTCGAATTTCTGAAGCAGAGTGCTTCGGGGGTGTTTAATTCAGGAACCCATGAATAACCAGCTTTGATATTACAATAACGGCCCCTATGTCTTAAGTGCCACTTTTTATTTTTTTTTCTTTCATTTTTATTTGTTTATCTTAATTAACGAGATTTCAAACCCAAGACTAGTTCATCTTCTCACTTTGAGCATACCAAGGATGACGTTCTGCCACCTAGATATGGTCTGGCAATACCCCGTTCGAGCACTCTCCTCCTCACCTTATGTGCTCTTTTTTCCTGCCCTACCCAAAAATGTATCAAGTTTTTGTATCGAACAGTCACAGTTAATTGGCAGTTAATATTTGTAATCCATATGTCTCATTTAATTATAAAAATAAAAAAAAAATCCTCTCGATAAGGTAATAATAAAAAAAATGCCCGCTTGGTGGTTTCAGAATAAAACCAGAGTTCCTACGAAATATTGGCCAATTTCCTTCCAGTAAACAAATGATGCAGGGGCTGGTAAATTTTAGGAAAGAAATCCTGAGCTATTGATTCCAGAACGACTCTTTGGAAGAATTCCTTAGAGGATTCCTCAGAGTAATGCACGAAGGAATTATTTAAAGAATTTCTGGAGGGTTACTGAACAAATTCCTGGAAGAATTTCGAAAGGACCCATAGAAAACTTTTGAATACTTCTCGTAGTACTTTCTGAAGAAATTTCAGTCAAATTAATGAATTGTTTTCTTGGTGTAATTCTTGAACGACTCTATTAAAGTCTCTAAAAATGTCCTGATTGAGTCCTTGTAAGGATTCCTCAAATACCTCAAGAAATTCATGGTGGATTCTTTATAAGAATTCCTAGAGGAGTAAAACGGAGTGTTATGGTTCAAACACGTGTTTATCACGCCGAAGATCTGGGATCGAATCCCACTCCCATCAAACTCACAAAAATTTCGGAAGGGAAGTAAAGCGTAGGTCCTGAGGTAAACTAGCCTAGGATTGAAAATCTCGTCAATACAGATTTCAAAAAAATCTGAAGGATCTCCTAAAGGAATTCCTAGAGAAGAGCCGTCCATAAATCTTTAAGGGAGATGGGGGGTGTTCTGCCGTAATTCTGCAAAGTGACGTAAGCGCCATTTAAAATGTCGATATTTTTTGGTATATTATATATAATAACTGGTGTAAAAATAACACTGTGGTATGCCTGCTGTATTAAAATGCAAGATCTAATCGTAATCTATCATCTATGGAAAGAAACTTAGAGGATAAGCAAGAGTTTTGTGCATAACAACCAAAAAATGGACCAAAACGTACAATGTCGCTTACGTCACTTTGCAGAATTACGGCAGTGTTGTGGGATGTCGGTTGACTCAAGATTTATAAATTTATTTTTTGTATGAACAAAAAACCACGCGGTTTATCTGAGTTTAGTTTTTGCTCGCAATCAATATTTTCAATGAAGAGTACGATCGGTCCAAAATTAGGTGGATAGCGCAATATCGTTGACGACTTGCTGTAGCTTGAGTAGATTAGATAACCTTCGGTGGAGATAGTCTAACCGAGAACATTCTTACCATTTCTGCATTCTTACATCTTGTAGCAAGAACAAATATACTTTAGGCCAGAGAAAATAAGGCAAACTACCACAACGATGAGATTCTGGACTGGCCAGGAAACGATCCCTGGCATGTCTGATACCATGAATACCCTTGCAGTAACTGTTTGGGATACATCGATTCTCCTACCAACAAGAAGAATTCTGAATAGTTACAACAATTTGTCTTAAAAGTCCTCAAACTTGGACGCTTTCGTCCTTTTACCTTCTTAAATAGTTAAATCAGTAACACAACTCTGGCAAAATGTCCGTTCTGTATACCTATCTGGGTACCACCAACTCCATTTTCTTACCAAGGTTGAAGTGTTTTCTTAGGAAACCCCTTCAGACGTTAATTCGAAATATGCAAAACATTACCTTAAGGATTCAACCAGAAAAAGTATGTAAAGCTCTCAGAAACTCAACAATTACCCAGACAAGCTTCATGGGGGTACCGATCCAAATCCACTAGATGAGCTGAGAAAACGACCAGGATTTACCATCTCCAGTACATTTCCTCGTAACAGTCGGCCCACCTGAGTCAGATTTATTGATTTTACACCGATATGTAAATCAGGATATTAAACTTGGTTTCACAGCTTGCGAATCGTCTCGAAGTTGCTCGATGTGTTATTGTATACATGTGAGCATACTGCTTTCTCAGACAACAAAGAATCGTAAGCAGGGGGTGAGAGTGCTCAGCTTACCTCCTCCAGTCAAGTCGCAAAAACTCGTCTTTATCGGCTGGCATGCAAAGTAATGGTGGTCGACGTCAACAAATAAAAAAAAAACAACTGGTGCGAATACTCTTCCGTAAACTGTCAACGGCCGATGGGTAGGAGCAAACAGTTTGAGACAAGAAAACAAAACTAGATTGGAAGCTGATGTTGAGCTGATTGTCTGGTTTGGTTGAACCGGACTCTACACAAAAAAGGTGTTCGATACACGTTCCTTGATACAAGTAGATGTGTAAATTTGACTCAGCGGTGAAGCTTCTACTTCTTTTTGGCTTAAAGTTCCAACTGTATCAAAGGCTGCTTCTAAGCTTATTAGTTCTATGAGCGAGCTCTTCGACAGTTATTAACAGATACTTTCCTCTGCCAATGACCATTTTGTATGTGTACATCGTGTGGTAGGCACGAAGAAACTCTATGCCTAAGGAAGTCAGGGAACTTTATTTTACAAAAAGTTTATGGACCGACTGGGAATCGAACCCTTCACACCCTTAGCATGGCCACATGTGCTTAACACTACGGCCACATGAGACCTTGCTAGAACAAATCTTTCCGATGAACGGAAGAGAAATATTTTGCATCGAAAGCAATTTTCAAAACACACCGTTGTTGGTGCTAACTCAGTTCTCGTTGATCTTGATTTCTGCCAATATGTCCATCATGGCACGCGCAGACACAGGCTGTGACGCAAAACTAAAGCACCACATTAAGAATTCCCAAAGTTAATCGATCGTCGTTCTAACCGGTGATGCATTTCAAGCGTGAGGCCACTAAACGACAAAATGCGTCATTTGTAAACCTTAAAGAGTTGACCATTAAGAAGTGACGTTGTATCGTCCGACTGCGACTTTTATACATCTGCCACGAATAAACGCAATATTTAATGAATGCTGACGTCATGTCATTCTCGGAAAGTTACTGTTTAACTGCCATAAAGCAACGATTTGAAAAACGAGTTTTGCATATTTCATACGCAGAGATGAAGTGAATTACTTCATACGCTCATTGAAAGATTGAGAGATCTAGTTTCACTCAAAATTGATAGCTAGGGGTTCTGATATACAAGCGTTGATGTTAAGTTTTCTTTGGAACTGGCTGGCCTAGGCTCTCGATTTCAGAATGCGACTGGTTTGTTTTACCCGAACTGGTTAACTCCGTGGTTGCTCTAGTTAAAACCTCACTGTTGGTTGGCGATCGACTTGCGTAGAGACATAATATGAAACATTATAAAAAATTGGAATTGGTAAAAAAATATTATAAAATTTGTAAAATATGTATCAAAATTTGCACACAAAAATTCAATTAAAGCTAAAGTTTGTGTAACGAATGAATTTACAGAACGTTTTAAAAACAGTTTAATATACCAATATCGACTCCAAATAGGACTTTGAGGTTATCAGATCCCCTTCAACTGTGTTCCGGTAGTTGAAGCCACATGTACTTTAATTAAATTGTCTACCTGTAAAAAAAATGTCAAGATTCAATAAGTTGTCGGAATGTCACTTGGAGCAACCAGTTCAGGTTTTGTTTGCTCGACTCATTGGCTGATCATTGACCAAACAATTATTCCAAAACGCGGATCCCCTGCTGCCGATGTTGACGCTGACAATCCAATGCGCGATGACACTCGTTGCCGCTGCTGCTTTAAAAGTACATACTTACATATAGTAGGAACGAACCTACATTTGGAGATGGAAGCCCGATTGAGCATCATCTCATCAAGGTCCCATCATCCGCACATTAAGGTCTCTATTATTCGGAATTTGATCATCGTCAATGGGGGCTTTTAGAAGAAAAAATCCGACTTGTTTGTCACGACAATTAGTACCAGCAGCACACAGCTGTCGTTTAGTGTGCGGTAATGATTGTTTGCACATTTTTTTTTGTCGGTTAAGGCATGTGCGTGTGTTTTTGAAGAGAGAGGAAGACGAATTTGGCAATGAAGATCTACTGGTTTGAAATTCCTGCCATTATAGGTTTTCGATTATATAGTGGTTGGTTGTTTCAAAGCTTCGATCATTTCTAACTTCCTAATGTATCACCTTGGTAACAGCTCGCTGACGTAGTGGGTCAAAAATTACTCTTATGCACAAGGAGGGTTTAAGGTACCTACTCCCTTTCAGAATTGGCCTTCGGAGGTTCATTCAACGGAATTTTGTGAGGAGCGAATCAGGGGTGATTGTTATAGCCCGTGAATATCATGCCGAGGATCTGGGATCCAATCCTACACCAAATATACTCCCAAAATGAGAGTTCTTCCTTAGCAAATAAAGCAATGGGTTTCGTGATATGCTAGTCCCGGGCTAAAATACTCGTTAAGGGATTATATATGTTGAGATGCGTTAAAATTAGGAAAAAAAGTAGTGTAAAAGTGTGTAGCCTTAATTATTTTAGATTCACTTTTTAGGTCATATAAATACAACATTTAAAGTGTAAAACTAATTTGAGAACACGCAAAACTAGTACTTATTTCCAAAGCTATTAAAATTTCTGTAAAACGTGTTTCCTTTAAAGAGGGCTTGCCGTGACTATGATAACAATCTAACGGCTCAATTGGAAGCGCAAACCCAAAACAAAACCGATACTAGAGGACCCTGTGGTATCCTTGAACGATCGGAATAGCAAAAAGAAAAGTTCCTAAACATATATAACTCCGTAACCCTCCTATGCATCACGTTGGGCACAGCTCACTGATGTAGTATATAGATTGGATCAAATATGATCCTAATACACAAGGAAGGTAAAAAACAACACTTAGTGAAAGTGATTTCCCCAAGTGCATCCTTTTGTTGACCTAGCGGTCGGACTTTATGAGACATTATTATCTGTCCTCAAACAAAAGTGGAATAGTTTCCAATAAAAAAATGCGCTTAAAGAGCTTCTAAATATTTCTGGAGGAATCTCTGAAAGAATCCCAAAAGATGTTTCTGATGGAACCGCTGGAACAATTTCTAAAACCAAAATTCCTGAAAAAAAATCTTAAAAATTCTTGAAAAAAAAACGAGAAAATCCCTGAAGATCATTTTGTATGAAACGCTAAAATATTCTCTCAATAATTCTCGGACAAATTAATGGAGAAATTCCTGCTGAATGAATCCAGAGTTATTTTGGAATTCTGAAAAAAAAAACTAGAAAGAATTTCCGAAGAAACCTTTTTTGAATTTCCATAAAAATTCTTGAAAAATCCCAAATAGCTTTCTGGAATAATCCCATGAGGAATATACGGAAAAACTGCTAGAGCACCTTCTTACGACATTTTGAAATAATTTAGTTCCACGAAACTACTGTATTGCCCCGCTTATTCGACAACGATTGTTGTCAAATTTTCGGGGTAAACTTTCAATATAAAAAACTGATCACCCTTACATCGCCTTGATCAATGCAATTCTATTTTTTAAATTTTTGTTTCGGATTTGATATCTTGAACACAATTTCAGCAGATAAGAGCGAAATGAAAATTTCCGTTTTTTCCACACTTATTACCTCCCGTACGTCATTTCGACCGTTCATCTCCTGGCGGTTTGGGTGTCGAATATCACCAACTCAAAATTTCCGGATGTAGCCGCTGCAAGAGGAGCTGTGGCGGGTGTGAGTATAAGCACAATATCGAACAGTTAACAGTGTACATCGCTGTGACAGATGAATGCTTTTAAATTCGACAAATGTCGAATAAGTGGGGTACGGATTAAAAAGTATCGAATCAGCAGGGTGAATAGCTAAGTAGAAGTTCCGAATGATTTTCTAAATATTTATTTTTTGATAAATTCGTAGAGATGTTTCTAATGGAATGTCTTGAAAATTATCTAGTGAAACTCCTGAATAAACCTTTGTAAAATTTCTCGGAGAATATATCCAGACGAATTTCAGAAAAAAAATGCATGAAAAATTATCCTAGAGGTATCTCTAGAGAAATTTCCAAAATAAATACTTGGGAGAATACCCGTGCGAATCCCCAAATGATTCTCAGCAAGAAATCCAGCAGGGATTTTAAAAGATTCTAGAAGAATCTCTGACAATATTACTGAAGAAATGGCGGTGAGAATGTTCAATAAAATTGGAAGAGCTCGTAAGAGAATCTCAGTGCGAGTTACTGCTAGAATCTCTGGAAGAGATTTAAAAACATTGAAAGAATTTATTTGGCATTATTGTATTTAAAAAAAAAGCAACCAGAAGAGGAATTTCTTTAGGAATCCCTGTCAAAACTTTGACAGAATCCCTGGGGAAGCATTCCAGAATCAATCCCTTAAAGATCTATTGAGAAATTTCTGAAGGAATCCATGGAAGACTTTCTGATCTACCCATAAAAAAATCTTCCATGGATTCCTTCAGAAATTTCTCTTCGGTTTCTTCCAGGGAGTCTTTCGAATATTTTTCAAGGTTAAATTTAAAAAAAAAACTCCTGGAGGAAATTATGAAATAATGCTTGCAGAAGCTTTTTGAAAAACGCCTTGGATTTTTTTTTAGAAACATCTTTGGAAGATTTAATGAAGATAATCTTTGAGTAATTTCTGACGGAATTCGTGAAAGATATTCTGGATATTCTAAAAAAAACCTTTGGGGAAATCCATAGAGCAGTTTCTGAAGGAATCCTTGAATGATTTTTTTGAATACCGGGCGAAATTTTTGGAGAATCCTCTAAAAAAATTCCTGAGCAAACTTTGAACGGTTTTCTTGAAACATTTTCTTAAGGAATCTTGGAGAAATTTCTATTTTTTTCCAAATTTGTGGACTTCTGCAGATTTCGCCTAAGAAATCCATTGAAGATTTTTCGAAAGAATTCATGGTGAAATACCTGAAGCAAGTCGTGAAATGTTTGCTTAAAGGACTCCCTGTATTTTTGTTTAGAAATCCGTGGTGGAATTACCTAGGAGATCTGTGAGCTTTTCTAAAATTTGGTTTTTTTCTAAAGGAATTTCTAGGTATATTTTGTATGAATCTTTACATGCAGGAATAATGATGAAGCAAACTCTGATGAAGGAATTATTGGAGAAATTTATGTAGAAATTTCTGCAACAATCCATGCAAGAATTTCTAGGAAAAAAATCATTAAAAAATGCTGAAAAAATCAACAGAGGAATTTTGAGAAGAAGCATCGGAGAATGTTTTCAAAAGAAAGTTTAAAGTTTTTTTGGAAATAATCCCTGTAAAGTTGTTGGAAATTTTCTGAAAAAAAAACTGAAAGAAACTCTTAAGTAGTCTATGAAACATGAATCCTTGGAGTTAACCCGTGCACAAGGGATAGGTGTTGGAGGTTAAACATCTCCTATTACCGATGTTCCATGCACTTTTTTAAATTTGATTATATATCGAATCCTTACAACATTATGAATACAAAAACACCAGGTATTACAAAAGTTTAAAACGATTTACAATACCACACAATTTTTGAATAGCTTGTATTAAAAACATGGCCTTTTATTATGAAACATTATTTCTCAAAAACTAAAAACCATATATCTTTGACTTTTCGGTAATTTTCTGATAAAAATGTAAAACCTGATAACCTTTTTGGTCCCGAGTTTAGAAAGATATACTCAATTTGGCCCTTTGAACGTATTTTCTAAAAATCTACAATTCAACATCTAGCGAAAAAGATTTAAAATCGGTCAACTGGTGAAAAATTCATGATTATTTGAAAATTTTTGTAAAACTTCAATTTTTGGACCACCCTATCTGAAAATCGGTCGTCCTAATGTCGATATAAAGAAAATCGGGTCTAATAATTTTTGATTCGACCACCAATTATCGCGACATTTTCTGTGACATTTCTACATAATCTGTTGCTTTATATATTTTTTTCTCTCCTGTTGGGGAAATTAAGCCACTGCGTCCAATAAGCTGAATGTTTGTGGCATACGTTTTATATTTTTATTGAGTTTCTGAATTTTATCAGGAAACTGCACAACTCTTTTCAGTTTGCTCCAAGGTTCAGCGTTTTTTTTTCAGCAACCCTTTTTCTTATTTTCCCAAGTTTCTGTTGGAATTCCTCCGTGGATTCTCAGATTTTTTTTGTAAACCGCCATTCATAATTATTTTCAGATATTACTCTAATAAAACTTATTCCATTATAATTTCCAGCGATAATTCCAGCAAATATCGCCGGAAGAATTCCAGGAAGAACTCGAATCGGTGTCTTCTGTGGAAATATTAAAAAAAAGTCCAAAAGGCTCGCTGAAAAAGCCCCATAGTAGTTTTTGGACAAATTCCTGGAGGAATACCCGGAGCTACAACACTGGATGGAATAAAATGTGCATTGGCTGTTTGTCATACAACATCATCATGTGTGGGGTGTCCAATCTCAGTTTCTAGTGCACCGATTGGTCTCAAATTTTGTCTGGACATTTGAATAACACGAAATTCGATCAATGAAAAAAAAACATTTTTGAGCAAAACTTTTTAAAATATCACAACCTTCCATTTTAAGAAAAATTGAGAAAGTTTAATTTTGAGCTACACAATTCCGAAATTTCCATTTTTAGGTAAATATATTCTTCTGCAAAGCTGTTAAGTCTAACTAACACACAACTTTTCTGAAGTAACCATTTACATCAAACAATTCATTTACAAAATAACGTAAAAAAATCGCTAATTAGCTATTTTTCTTGAAATGGAAATTTTGCGATATATTAAGTTTTTCTCAGAAATATTTTCTTTTTTCACTTATCAAAATTTAAAACCAATCAATACACTAGAAGCTCAGATTGGACCCCACAAACATGAGGATTGTGTATGAAAATTAGTCAATGCGCACTTTATTTCGTGAAACCAGAAGAATGCAAAAAAAAATCATGTGAAATATTAGAAAGAAATCATTGAGAATTTTGAGAAATTCCTCAACATAGTTCCTAGAGTAATATCTAAAGAAAACTTATATAAAAATCTTTGTGCAATCTTTATGAATACCTTCAAAGAAATTGTAGAGAAAAAACATAGAATAATATTCTTGGTGGAATTTCTGGAGAACTTCTGAAGGGTTGCTTAGAAGAATTTTAGAAGAAATTTCTGAAGGGAAAAATCTGAAATGTTCCAGAGAATACTTGGAGCAATTTCTGGAGTAGTACTTGGATGAAGTTCTGAAGTAGCAAGTTATCGAAAAATTCCCGTAAAAAATCTGAAGATCTTTTCGAAAAAATCTCTTGCGGATTTGTGGAGAAATTGACTTATAATTTTTGGATGAATTTATAGGGAAATTCTCACAATACATATTTCTAGGACATCATTGCAGACATTTTCAGAGGAATCCCCGAATGATTATCTAGCGGAATGGTTGGAAGACTTTATGGAAGAATTTTTAGATGAATGCTTGATAGAACCTTTGTAGATATTTCTGAAAGTTATTTCAGAAGATTTTTAGAAAATCCTTGCAGAAACCGTCGTAGACATTGATAAACATACGTCCCTGGAAGAGCTTCTGGAGGAACCCATGGTAGAATTTACGAAGGAATTTTTGAAAGAGTTCCAATAGTGGTAATTAAAAGAATTTTTGAAGGTCATTTCTGATAATCTCGTAGAAGAAATCCTAGCAGAAACTTGTTATGCCATTCCAACAGAAATTTCGGGGGAACCCTTGGATGAACTTTTATAGGAGGAATAACCGATAAAAAATTGGTATTCGTCTTCGTCAGATGGTCAGGTGGATTCTTTAGAATTTTGTGGAAACCTCTGAGAAAATTTATGATGAAATCTGTGGAAGAATCTGAAGATCAAAAAGCTCTTAAGAAATTCTTGCAGAAAACTATCAAATTTATATAATTTGTGCTTATGTTAGAACAGTATCGACGTTCACAATACGCGTGACGTTAGACGAGAAGTATCGCTTATAGCTCTAACAGTCGTCAATACTTCAAAATTTACTTTTCGTCGACCGATTTCGAGCGCGATTTTAATATATTCTTGTTAAAGAACATATTCAGTTCAAAACACGGAAAAAATACCATTTTTGACATGATAGTTTACAATTTGAATGAGATTTTGTTTGTGCAATGAATTTCGCGAATCGTTTACTTTGCATCAAGGGATTACCATTTTTTCGCACCTAACTTTTGAAAAGATCGTATGAAAAATACATGATTTCCTGTTTTAAAAAGTTATAATTCGAAAGTGGTTTGTTTAAATGAAATGATGTATTTGAATATGTTTAAGGACATTTGAAAGACATTTAGAAACAAAAACACTGATAGCAACGTTCATCATGGGTCTATGTTAAATATCATATAATTTCAATTTTCTTAATATCTTTACCTCTGATTTTTTATTATTTTTCTAAAGAAAGCTAACTTGCAGCTGCTTCTATCTGTTCTTTCTTATTTTTTTTTTATTTTTCATCTATTTACAAAATAAGCAGAAGGAAGCAGGTTGAGGTTTTTTAAACAAAAACAGATTTTACGTACAGGTTCCACAAAAAAAATAGCACATTTTCCCTACATCCAACCAACTTACGAACGATTTTTAAAAATTAAAAAAAAATTATAATAAATAAATAAAATAAATGAAAAAATCCCTAACTGTTTTACTATTTTTATCGAACAATGATTACTAATTTTTCAGACATACGAACTTTCGCACCGTCTCGAATAACATTTAACAAGGTCCAACTTTTTTATATTTTTATTCAATTCGCAGTTTCTTAAGGACAAACGTCTTGAAATCCCGGTTCAACAGTGCATCAAAACTTCAGACGCACTAATCTCAAGAAGCAAGCTTCAAACAACAATGCATTTTATTATTCTGTTCTTGCTCACTTGTAATAAGCTTAGAATAAGAAGCTCAGGTGCGCTGGTTTTGTTTACGAAGAGATTTGTGCCCTCAAAATCGTGAGTAGATGCCAAAGTCGGCCATTGTGGCGGCCATATTGGGATTCTAACAAGTCTGTCCTTAAGAACGGTTCAATGCAGGAAAAAAATAAATATTTGTACATTAAAAAAATATGTTTTCCATTGGAACTAATAAACAGAATCTTTTCTTAGTACATATTGGTACATATTGAAGCTTTCATAAAAAGTTTCTTTTTGCTTGTTTTAAAAATCGATGAAGATTAAAAATTAAAAAAATAGTTAGCAACATTTGATTTCTGGGCTATTTGGCAAACTTTACGGCTGGAAATCAGCTTTTTACTGAAAAAAATGAAAATTAAACGGTAAGGTTTTCGAAAAATTGAAAATATATGACATCTGACATAGATAGATTCGCGATGAAAATTACTCACAGTAGTTTTTTTTTATATCTTGACACATCTTAGAAAACATCATTTCCATCCAACAAAACGTTTTCGAGTTAGAGTTTTGTTTGTAGAAGGAAATTAGTTTTTTTTTCATACACCCTTTTCAAGAGTTAGGTGAAGAATATTACAAAACAAATAATATGAAAAACAGTTTCAGATAGAAGCTCGTACATGAGCTAAATTTTGTAATAATTGAAAAACGTTTCATCTACGCGTTTCATGCGTTGAGCTGGAAATGCTCAAATGGAAACGAACTTGTGGTTTTTAAACTAACTTAACAACATAATGCCATCAATCAAAAAAGCCCTTCAAACAGATCCATCATCTAAACCAAACACTCTCAATCACATCTGAACAGCTGTAATCGATTTTATTTCTGCTTGGTCATGCAATGTTGCGAAAAAGTGAATACCCAAACTTCAGCGCACCGGCTCAAGCACGCAGCGTGCAAATTGTTGAGAAGGTTATGATTTCGATATTTAATTGGAACACTTAAACAATAAAACCAAAACCCATCAGTGGCTGTTCACCTTGGTCAGTTCCGAAGAAATCGTAAGCCAACCATCATTCGCTTCGCCTTCGGTAATGACCACCACCGACCGATGAGGATGATGATGATCGTCATCATCATCTCAATTCGCACCCAGTGATCCGCACCGGCTGACCATCGGACTTCACGCATGAGTAATCCAATTCGCACATCTCAGCTGAGCTCGTTGCGGGGGGCTCTTTCCCCAACTGAGCTCACCTTAAGCGTGTAGGTACATACCGAACCATCATCAACCAACTGTCTTATTATGTCATACACCCCGTCCGTCCGTTCGAGCGAGTCGAGTCGTAAACAAACAGCCAAACGAAACAGAAATCAACGCCCGACGACCTTCAGGCAGAAAGTGATCAAAACCAGATCTTCATCTTCAGCGTCGCGTCGCTCTCACCTCTCTCACCATGCATCGCTCCGACTCACCAACTCCAACTCCAAACTCACTGTGCATCCAGTGAAAGGGTTATCCACCGACAAAATGCCAGGCCTGCAGTGATGGATGTCATAACCAGCAGTGTAGTGTCTTCTTCAACACATCTTCAACGGAGAAAAAACTGTGTCACACCACACACCGTCGAACGGGGTCGGGTTGGGTCAAGTCACCATTCGTCTCTCAGTTAGCTAATCTCCAATTCCCCCGTCAATTTCAATTTCAGATAGTTGGCTCACCATCCCGTCTCCGTTTATCGTAGTTATAGTTTTCTGCAGTTGCGCAGCACAACCCATCCTAACACACACAAACACACAAAATGAAGAAACTGCTGCAGGTGACAGTCGTGATAGCGTGCGTCAGTGCGCTGGCCGTGATGGCCATCCCAGTGCCAGAACCGGACCCGAACCCAGCGCCTGCACCAGCGCCCGCGCCGGAACCAAAGACCGACATCGAACTGATGAAGATTCCCCTGGAAGGGGATCAGGTAAGTTAGCTAGAAGTTAGGATAAATTGTTGATATCACAAGATACTTTCAAGATATTCTACAACCAATGACAACCAATGTAATAAGTATAGGAAAACCCCGTACGAAGGGGTGATTGAAAATTTCTAATTTTAGCATGACGTACCAAATGGATGCTCCTTTATGCGATAAATTTCAGATTTCTTGAGTTTTCTTCCTTCATCCTGCCAACGTACATTTTACACCTTCGGAAAAACACATAAATATTTTTTTGTTTTTCGATTGATTTTGATGATATTTTCACAACTTCCCGAACAACTCTTCTAGTTTATGATTCCGGGGACATGGGTGTCTAGTCCACATGGTTCCGGAGTTATTTCGGATTGCTTGGGGTACCAAAATTGGCCACATACTTTGCACAACGTATACATCAAGATCCCGATGAGGTAGAAGTATAGTATCTTCTGCGGATTTGTTCAGCAAATTTAAGAACTAACTGGCAACGGCAACTTTGGTTCGCGATTCGCCAGCTAGGCGGCGCCAGTATCAAAAATGTTCAAACCCACATATCTCAGAAACCTGGTAAGATAGAATAATGCTGTCTTCGGCAAAGTTCCTTAGCAAGCTCAAAACTATCTGATAGTAAAGTTTTTGGTTTGGGATTTATCCGCTAGGTGGCGGCTTGTGTCTGAAAAATTCAAATTCGAATATCTCCATCCCCTAATGAGCTACAACCATGCCCTTTTCAGCAAAGTTGTTCATCAGGCCAAGAGCTATCTGGCAATGGCGTCTTTGGTTCGAGAATCATCCGCTAGGTGGCGCCACGATAAAAAATGTTCAAACTTCTATATCTCAGAATCCTGATAATATAGAATGATGCCGTCTTCAACAAAGTTCTTCAGCTAGCTAAGAACTGCCTGACAGTTGAGTCTTTGATTCGTTATTTATTCGCAAAGTGGCACCTTGTGCAAAATATTTAAACACGTATATCTCGATACTCTAATGAGTTAAAAGCATTGCGTTTTCTGCCAAATTGATCGGTAGGTTGAGATTTATCCGGAAATGGTGTTCCTATGTGACGCCAGCAAACAAAACTAATGAACAAGAAGCATTCCATTTTCAGCATAGTTGTTCATCAAGCTAAGAGATATTTGGCAGGATAGTAGGCGGTCAAGTTGGTGCAAAGGCAATACTTTTACACCGTCTTTGACCCCCTGCAGACACATTTTATCACCCCACAATACTGCTTCTGTTGCTACGTTTTCCTTCCGGGAATGTCTCCGGGAATTTCTACAGGAATTCTTCCGGATTTTTTTTTTCAGGAATTGTTCCGGGAATTTTTCCAGGAATTCTCCCGGGAATTCACCCAAGAATTCCTCTGAGAATTCCTCAAGGGCTTCCTCCAGGAATTTCTTCAAGAAATCCTCCGGGAAATCGTCTACGACATCCTCCAAAAATTCTTCCGGGAAATCCTCCAGGATATCCTACAGGAATTCCTATGGGGATTCCTTCAGGAACTCCCTCAGGAGAACATCTGAAGTAATCCTTGTTAATATTGCTTAGAAAATCTTCAAAATACTGCCAGAGCCTCTAGAGAAATTTTAGAATTAATCCCTGGCGGAATTTCAAAATTGAATTCCGGATCAATCCATTCATCAATTCCTAAAGAAATCTGTGCTTGAATTTCTGTAGCAATCTCTAGAATTATCCTTTAAAGAACCTCTGGAAAAATGTGTGAAGGAAAATCTTGAACAAACAAAAGGAGGGTTTTGAGAAGAAACTCGCCTTGGAATTCCTATAGAAACTCCACGGGAATAGGGTAGCTAGGGACAGCTCGACCTCTGGTATGTATCCATTCAAACGTGTTCAATTTCAGTGGAAGAAGGTAATTCATTTTGTTGACATATTTAAAACCGGCTTTTTGCCTATTTCAATTTTAACTCACCCTGCTACAACAAACCATCAGGATCATTCCCTCCCGGAGTGATTCTGCAGCCATAGGTAATCCTTGCGATGATGGTGGGTACACTTCAATCATCATCATCATCATCATCAGGAATCCCTTGAGAAATATCTGAAGAAATCCATGAAGCAACTTCGGAAGAAATTCATGGAATTTATTCTGAAGAAATCGTTGGAGAAATATTTGGAGGAATTTCTGAATCAATTTGAGTAGTTTTGCTTGAGCAATCGCTCGTACAGTTTTGGGAGAAATCCGTGAAATATTTTCCAACAGAATGCACGGAGGTATTTTTAGAACACTCTATGAAGACATGTCTGATGAGGTTGGTGAAACGTATTTCAAAGCAAGATTTGTAGAAATTACTGGAAAAGTTCTCTAGATGAATTTCAAAAGAAAATTCGGGAGAAATATCTGAATAAACTCACGGAGGCTTTTCTGAAGGAATCCATAAATAATTTTCAGAAAGACTCCATGGAGAAATTTGAAAGTGATCTCTAGAGGATCCATTCTCGCAGCAATTTTGGAAGCAATCCATTGAAGACTTTCTGAAGTAGTTCTTGTGGAAATGTTTTACCTCTTGCAGATTTATGAAATATTGTTGAACGTATTTTCTTATTCCTCTGGAAATTTTGGAGGAGTTTCCAAAAGAATAAATGTCAGATTTTCTTAAATAATCCCTGGAAGAATTTCTGAATTACTGGGAGGAATTTCTGAAAAAGTCCATGAAAAAACCTGATCTGATTCAAAGAACTAAACATATTCCACGAAAACTTTCTGAAAAAAGTAGGAATTTCTGAAAGAATCCATGGATTTTTTTCTGATAAAATCCTTGGTAGGTTTGTCATTGCAATCCGTCGTGAAATCTCTGGAGGGCTTTGTAGAACATTTCTTTTAAAAAAACCCTTATAAACATTTAAAGAAATTCATGGATATAATTCTGAATGCACGTACGGTTATCGTAATTTCAATACACGTAAAGTTTTCTTATAGATTTTTTTGAAAAATTTACGTGGGACATGCTCACTGAAATTTGCTTTGGGAATTCTTGTGGAGGAATTTCTAAAGAAACCCCTAGAAAAAAATGTTCGAATCAATCTTAGAGATTTCGAGGAAGTATCTGTAAAAAAACTCCTCTGGGAATTTATGAAGACATCATTGGCAAAATTACAAAAGCATTTTTGGTAAAGTTTCTGAAGAAACTTATAATAGGTTTTTTATCTGTATTAACGAGATTTTTAGCCCTAGGCTAGTTCATCTCGGGACCCGCACTTTACTTCCCTTCCGAAGGAAGAACTCACTATTTTGTGAGTTTGTCGGGGGGAGTGAGATTTGATCCCAGGTCCTCAGCGTGATAGTCAAGTGTTCTAACCATCACACCAGGTCCGCTCCACGGATGTAAAAGGTTTTCTCAAAAGGCTTCTAAAGATTTTTTTAAATAATCTCCAAAAGATTTTCAAAATGTATCTCAGGAGATTAAAAAAAAAAAAGCAAGAAAAATATCGCATGGAAACCCTGGATGAATTTCTAAAAAAAAACTCTGGTGGAATTTCCATAAAAAATCTTTGAGAGATTTTTTATGTTTTACTTAATGAATGCATGGGAGATATTTTGAAAGAATACATGAAGGAATTTCTGCATAAATCACTAAAGGCATCTATGAAGAAATTTCCAAATGTATTTCTGAAGTAGTTTCTAAAGGAAAGTTTTCTGAAAAACCCCTGGAAAAATTTTCGAGAGATTTTTTGAAGCTATTCTTGGTGAAACCTTAGAACAAATATCTCAGAAAACTTCTCAAACTGAAAAATCTTTAAAATACATACGCTTTTTTATATATTCGGCAGAATGTAAGAAAATTTAATCCTTACAGACGCGTGTCGTTGCAATAAGTACAACACTACGAAAAAACCTTGCTCGTCGTATACAGCGCGAGCACGGTGCAGTTTCAGGACCAAACAGGCGTGCGTCCTGATAGGTTAATAATGCAATATCAAACAGAAGCGTTTTCTTACAAGTCTACTTCTTCGTGGCGTTACGTCCTTAGCCTGATTTTCAGCTGTGCTATGAGCACTTCCGCTGTTTTCAACGGAGAGCTTCTTCTGCCAATGACAACTTTGCATGTTTGGCAGGCACGATGATACTCTATGCCCAAAGAAGTCAAGGTGTTTCCTTAAAGAAAAGTTCATGAATCGACCGGGAATCAAACCCACGCCTGTACAGCTGTGGCTATTGGGGCCCCAAAGTATTATAAAAGGGCGGAAAGTGCAAAAATCATGTAAGCAATTGTGAATTTGAGGAAGTACAAAAATCTAAAAAAAAATCGAAGTGAGATTTTCGCATTCGAAAAGACATTTTGGCGAAAAACTGGAAGCCGAACATAAGATTCGGATACGGATGCAGATAAGGTGCATTAATTTATGCACCTTTTTCATGTCCTCCTCAAAAAGAGCGACAGCTATTCAGCATCAAAATTGATCTTATACATAATGACGCAAAACAAACATTATTGTTGAACAAAAGATGAATAAGCCGCTCTTGATTTTGAAAATTTTGACTGAATGAGCTGTTATTGTTAGTTAGGAGCAGGGATGCCAGATGATTTTTTTTGAAAAATCTGTATCACTCTTTTCCAGCATCTGTACCCCATACAAAATTTGGATGAAACATCTGTATCCCATACAAACATAAAATAGCCTCTTTAACTGAAAAATATGTATTTCTCATAAATCGAAATCTATACGGATGCTCAAAATTCTGTATAATACAGATAAATCTGTATATATGGCATCCCTGGTTAGGAGTAATTATGGCAACGGTGTCCAGGTGTCGTTTATTAGGTAGAGCTTACTTCAGGCAGAAGTACTCTGAGTCGTTTTAAGGGGGTCCCAGGATGTCTCATGGGTGTTTAGTGATGGCTCCAGGGATTCCTATAAGAAAATTTGATGGGATTGTTCCATACATTTATGCTGACTTTGATGCAGTAGAGTTTCTGCTAGAATTGTTTCATGAGTTGCTGATGAGATTCTTTCGGGAATTTTACAAAATTTTCTCTAGGGATTTCTCGCTTTTCAGATATTTCATCAGGCACTGTCCATAAACTACGTAGACTCAACTTTGGTCATCTCAGAATTCTAACCTTAATAACTATTATCACCGATGGATCTAAAGTAATGTTACGAATAACGAATGAAAATCAGTCTGATATCTCTTTGACCGAATTATGTGAGTAACGATTGTAACTGTAAACACTTCTTGAAATAAACAGCCAATAAATTCCAGCTTTAAGCTGTACTCGCACCCACAGATTGGAGTTTGCGATTTGCTCAGAAGAATTCGGCTTCGAGCTCCACACTACCCCTATCGAAACCCTTTTTTGTCGTAACACTGCTAATTGTCCTCTAGGAATTCCTCCGGAGATTAAAAAAAGCATCCTTCCAATATTTCCTTAAGAATATTTCCAGGCCTTCTTTCAGTGGTACCTTTAGAAGTTATTCTTGAGATTCGTTCAGCAACTCCTGCAGAGATTACTCAATAAATACTTGCTGGTATTCCTGTAGGGGTTTTCCTAGATTTTTTTAACAGAAGCTCCTCTAGGAATGTACCTAGAAATTTCTGTAGAGATGTCTTCAATAATTCCTTCTAGAATAACTCCGTGGATTTATCTAGGATTTAATTTAAGAATTTTCTAGAATTTTTTTAACTATCTATTAAGATTCTTTAAGAAATTTCTGTTGAGATTCCTCCAAAAGTTCTGCCACGGATTCATCCAGAGATTTCTTCTAGGATCCCTCTGGGTATTTCTTAAAATATGGATTTCCTTAAAAAGGATGCCTTCAGTTGTTTATCCAATTATTTAATGGGTCCCCTGAGGGGTTTCAGGTGGTTTTCTGGGGGTCTCAGGGGCGTTAAGTCTCAGTATAGTTTCAGGAAGCTCAAGGGTGTTACCTGTAGGTCTCACACACTTAATTTTGAATACCGAGTACGGTAAATTTTTGACGAAAATAGAACAGCCGAAAACAGCAAAAACGGATTGTTTACCTTTTGCTCACGTTTTTGACAGTTGGTGTACTGAGCCTCAGTATAATCGATTACCGAAGCTACCGAAATCGTTCTGCTGTTCTATTTTCGTCAAAAATACCGAACAGGCAATTCAGGATTGAGTGTGCAGTGAGTTTCAGAGGGTATCATGAGATTTCAGGGACGTTTCCTGAGGTCTCAGGGGGTTCATGGGGCTCCAGAGGCGTTTCCAAGGGTCCCAGGGGTTTCAGGAGATCTCATGGAGCGCTTCAGGGAGTTTCATGATATTTTAAGGGGGTCTCAGTGGCGCTTCTAGGGTCTCAGGGGAATCCAGGGGTTATCCTGGGACAAATCTAAAAGGATACTGAAACCCCTTGGAGCGCTTCTGGAATGGTATCAAACGCTCCCAAAATGTATCGGAATGCCCTTTACACGTTCCTGAAACCTCCGAATCTAAGTCCGAATCTCTCTTAAACGCATACGGATTGTCTTGAAATGTCCCTGAAATCTCTTACTACACCCTAAATTAAAAGGATCCTGAGATCCCCTGAATCACCCATAAAACCTCTTAAAATGCCCCAGAAACCACCGTAACAACTTTGAAATGCCTCTGAACGGCTCTTAAACATCATGAAACCCTCTGAAACGCCGTGAAACGCTCTCAAAAGGTTCCTGAGATGCTATCATTGTTAACCCCTAAAACACCTCTGAAATGCCTCGAAACGCTCCTGAAATTTTGACAATCTCGTTGAAACACCCTTATAAAATCTCCGTGAATGATGAAACCACCCTCAAAGGACCATGAAAAACCCTTGAAGTGTCCCTAAAACCTCCATAATCCCATTAAAACGCCCTTGAAATGCCCGTTACTACTTGAAATGCCCGTTACTACTTGAAATGCGCCTGAAACCTCTGGAACGCCTTTAAAAGGCTCCAGGAACTCCCTGAAATGCACCTGGAAATCCCTTGATGCGACTCTGAAATTACCTCAAACACCCCTTTCGGAACACCCCTGAGACGTTCCTGAAACCCTCTGAAATTCTCTGAAATATCTTGAAACGCACCTGAAACTTTTGTAACGCCTTTAAAAGGATCCTGAGATACCCTCTTTGAATCACCCCTAACATCCCTTGAAGCGGCCCTGAAACTCACGTATTCTATTGTAACGCCCTTGAAATCCCGCCCTTGAAAGCGAAGCCTGCCGGAACGGCTTCAAAAGGCTCCTGAAATTTCCTGAATCAACCACCTGTAGCACCTCTGAAGTCCCTTGGAACCCCCTTTTTTGGCTCTCTGGGAACTTCTTGGAAATACCCTTGGTTCCATCTCAAACGCCCAGAAGGAAGCCCTTTTCTCGCGAAACAAAGTTTCCTCATTAAAGCCCTGTCTTAATGTATGCACAAATGTCCTTTTTATATATCCTTTTGAATTTTTGCACTCCAATCCAATGGCATGAAAAGCGGATCCAATATCAACTAACAAGTATTTCCTCTTTTAGTTTATTCATATCATACGGATTCTGTAGTTTGTTCAAAATCCGAAGAGCAATTGGATATTTCAATTTTAAAAATATTCTACTCTTCTTGGCGTAACATCCCCACTAAAACAAAGTCTGCTTCAACATTCTATGAGCCACAGTTTTCAACTATGAACTTTCTCTGCCAATGACCTTTTCGCATGGTCAGTGAAAGTAGAGCCGTGGGTCCCGAGAATTATTTTAGTTCAAATTTCTAATATTTAGTTTGAATTTCATCTGGAAGTCTTTTATTCGAATCCACTTGAGGCAAACTTTTATTGCTTTATTAGAGATTGTTTTCATTTGCATGATTCTTTATTTATTCAGATCTTCAGATGTGACAATCTTGCAGCTGAAACATTTCTCAACAGTCGTCTATTTTTGAAGCTCGAGCTTGTTTTGCATGAATAATTCCGTCCAATTTCGAACCAGCAGCCTCCGGTCCATTTCCAAGTCTTCCGACATGAGAATTGGATCTCGCATCCTACTTCCGCATCGGCTCTTGATCTTGATTCTAGTGCTTGGAAGCTAGTTTTTCAAGTTTTCAGCCACGAAAAAGAGCCCCCCGTGCGGCTGCTGGCTGCTGTAGTGCAACCCTTCTCACACTTGCAGGTTGCCCGTTCGAAGGTTTTCGAAAGTCCAATCCGCATCGCGATCGGACGGAAATCGTTAACCTTTGTGGCCGTTGCATCTTGCTCAAGGTTGACGATGGACAACGACGCGGATTTTGATCTACCGACCGCTCTCTTTTCGCTGATCAGGTTGCTAGAAATGGGCGCTGATGCGGAAGTATCGATCTAGTTAACGTTCTAGCATCGTTCCGAAGAAAAAATGCTCGAAATAACTAAATTCTATCATATTTTGAGCTAATTCAGTACTCGTGTGAAATTGACTACGATCCATTTAGGCTTAAACTAACAACCTAAGCCTTTGGATCGAAAATGTTGTTTCCAAACCACATTTTCGATCCAAATTGATTCATCGTGACTCGGCAGAATTATGCAAATATGCACCGTCCGTCAAGCGCCGCCGTCCATTCTGATCCGAAGCCGTTTCACCTTGCATTCGAATTGACCAATTCTTCGGGTTCATCACACCCACCAAACTCTGTCGCTTCCGTACAGCTGTCGATCGGAAGGCCAATTTCGTACTCCACAATTAGCGCTGCTGGCTTGCAACTTGCAACAACCGATCGCCTTGTCAGCATGCAGAGTCCGGTGTAGGCAAATCGAAAATTTCAACCGGATTCTTCCATCGCTGCTGTATGTCCGCCCGCCGCCGCCTCCGCCTTGTATCAGGCGTGAAGCCTTGTTAAAACTAATGTTAGGTAAGAGCGTGATAGGGCGAAATGGTTGCGGCGGCGGCAAGTCGACACACCACCACCGCGCAGCTACATTCCTGCACGCGATGATAACTTCAAGTGCGATAGGAGTACTGGGCAACGACGACGACGACACCTAGACGACAACGTCGTTACAACGATAACGTTAACTTAGCTGACCGACGACGCGACGACGAAAACACACATAATGGCAATCGATAGCGAGTGTCTTCCCCCTTGTTTATCCAAAAAGGGGTAAGTTTTGACAACGTGCCATAAGTATTGCGTGCGTCGTCCACGTAGTACTTGGGGGAGTGTTGACCACAGGACCATCGGATCGATGTTTGAACTCCACTCCATGGAAGTGTTTGCCCTAGTTACGCGCTGCCGCATTCTCCAACTCGGAGATCCATTCCATGCATTGTTCGCCATAGCTATTAGGAGCTACTAAATACAATTGAAAAGTGCCATAAAAAGTTACGGCGAACTGAAACTTGATCGCACTCGTGGTCAAACCCGGGAGCTCATCAACGATTACCGCAAAAACTAATTGAAGTGCGACTGCGATCGGAGAGGAGCGCGGCGCAGTATCCCACCATTGTTGTCGTTGCTGTTGAGGGGCAGTTAAACACTGCACTGACTGACGACTGGCCGAGCTAGACCCCCGGAATTGAATCATCACACTCTCAACTATTAACGTTTGTAGAGTTGAGCCAGCAAAAACAGAAGATTGATTTGAGTTATAGAGTAGGTTCACGTGCCCAGTAATAGGTAGCTAAGCAATGCGTGTGCGTCTCTGTGTGTGAATCGTTTGGTTGAGCACTAGAGGTAACTAACTACACTAGTGTTATAGTCGGCCAAGGGCAATCACGCGCGAAGGGTGCACCTTAGGGGGGAAGTTGATGATCAATGAGCCAGTAGTTATAGGTAGTTGAGTAGTCTCAGTAGCCGTCGTGGGGGTAAGGTCAAACTACGATGGCTTTTGATGGATTGATCAGCCGGTTAAAAGAAATTTGGCCAAGTCGGGAGATCGTGAGTCGATCTTGAAAGGTGTAATATTGAATACAAGGAATTTCTAGTGAGGTCTTTGGGGGATTCTTGGATCAACCCTGGGAATGTTTCTGCTGAGTATCATTTTAACCTTTCTAAGATGACAGGTAAAGCTACTTAACCACACTGCGTATTTCACGTTCAGCATGACTGTCTGGATCATCCTACATATTAGGGTTGAGATAGATCATTAGATAAAGATACGCACAGAACTTCAATAATCTGTGCGTATCTTTATCTATTTTTTTCTTATTTCTCTTGAGTTTTAATCCTTAAACATCCGGGACAATCTTTTATCGTTTGACCAATCATCAGCAGTTTTCACTGATCTTCGAACAGCAATATATCACAACCCATTGAAACCTGTTAAAACTTCATCTCAGAACTAATCCAAGGCCTTCAAAATACTCTGATTTTTTTTTCACTAGTCCAACATACTAAACCAAAATGTATAGTCGATTAATGTTACCGGAACGCAGTCTACGGTACCCAAAAAGCCTCAGAGCACCCCTGAAAGCTTCATAGGACATGAATTGGGTGACCTAGGTCATCGAAACTATTCTGGATTTTTTTTTTCAAAGTCTACAGGAGCTTACCTTACCTTACCGATCAGGCTAAGGCCGGGGTGGCCTCTGCTGTACATAGTAGCCGCCTCCATTCCACTCGGTCCATGGCTGTTTGTCTCCAGTTCCACACTCTGCGTAAGGACCGCAGATCGTCCTCCACTTGGTCGACCCACCTAGCTCGCTGCGCTCCACGTCTTCTTGTACCGGTCGGATGACTCTCGAGAACCATTTTAGTCGGGTTGCTATCCGACATCCTGATGACGTGACCCGCCCACCGTAGCCTCCCGATTTTCGCGGTATGGACGATGGTTGGTTCTCTCAGCAGCTGATGCAGCTCGTGATTCATTCGCCTTCTCCAAGTCCCGTCTTCCATCTGCACTCCGCCGTAGATGGTGCGCAACACCTTCCGTTCGAAAACTCCAAGGGCGCGTTGGTCCTCAGCACGTAGAGTCCATGTTTCGTGCCCATAAAGGACGACCGGTCTAATCAGCGTTTTGTAGATGGTTAACTTCGTGTTACGGCGAAATTTATTCGATCGTAGAGTTCTGCGGAGTCCAAAGTAAGAACGTTTTCCTGCCACAATGCGCCTCTGAATTTCTCTGCTGGTGTCGTTGTCGGCGGTCACCAGTGAGCTACTATCACTTTAATTCGAAATAATGTTCGTAGAATGTAGTCAATTCTGCTGATGGAGTCTCAGTGCATAATTATAACGCTTTTGGTACATATGTGGGATATTCTTCCAAACTATCCATACTATTCTGGAACTTAGACCTTCGAGATCTGCAGATCCTACTGTCTCCTTGTCTCTCTTCACTACATCACCGTTATTCTTTCTCGATTATTTGATGTTGTATTTCATAGTATTCTAAGAATCTCCATAAGCAGACGCGCCAACTTGGCCAAATTATTGGGGGGGTGGCAAAGCCTGTTTTTTTCTGATTTTTTGTATGGGAAAATCTAAAAATCGTCAATTATTGGGGGGGGGGGGCAAAGCCATGCTTGTCCCCCTAAGTTGGCGCCTATGCTATAAGTATAATCCTCTTTGGGCATCTTCTGGCATAAATGTAGTCTTCGACTGTAATATCACTATATCTCAACGCCTTTAAATAGTAGTGAATACTCGCAGAATATAGTCTACGCCATTTTCAGACCCTCAGAATGCAATTACAGAAGCTTTGCTACTTTTACTTGGTGATCTTATTTATTCAAACTATTCTGGATTAAAAAAATAATAATCTGAAATGCAATAGGGTTCTCTAGAATATCTCAGAGATCATTTGAGATTACCTGAAATTCCCTGATAACCCCTTCAATCTCCCTAAAATCCCTGAAACGCCCCTGAAGCAGTATCATAAAGTATTTTTAGGAATTCTTGCACAAAGTCTCTCATAACCGAAATTTCAGAAGGTTCGTCTTGAAATTAGTTGAAACGTGTTTAAGGGAAATCCTCCTTTTATTTCTATAGAGATATTTAGGAAATACTATCAAAGATTGGTACATACGTTCGTTTATGTATTGTTTCATGCGTCCCTTCAAACATTTCTGAAAGAATTCCTCCAGAAATATGTAGTATTAGAATTTCCGTTTGGAGTTTTTCTTTGGAATTCCTCCTGGAGAATTCCTGAAGACATTTATTAGGAAATTCTTCTGGGAATTTCTTTACGGGTTTCTCCAGCAATCCTTAGATTACTACATCTACATTATCGGGTAGAATCATTTGAGAAACATTCTTAACTTCTTAAGAAAATTCCTCCAGGGGCTTACTTTCGAAATACAGAAGTTTTCAATGGAATTTATCAGAAATTATCGTTGGAATTTCTGCAGAGGTTCCTTCAGCTGGAACTCTATATACAAATGAGTTCTCTCGGGCGTTTATTCTGAAACTACTCTAGACAATATTTTCAAGAATTTCTAATGGAAATTCCTTCAAAGGATATTTAGGATTTGTTCTGATCTTTCTTATGACATTCTATTGAAATTTTTAATGTGATGCCTCAGGAGTACATCAAAAATTCTCTTAGTAACATCTAGACATTTTTCAAAATTGTGCGTTTTTTTAGAAATGCTTCACGATGATGATTTCTTTTTTTTTTCAGAAAGTTTCAGTTATTCGTAAATAATTAGACGTTAATGTATTTTCTGATTATGCTAGTTTTCTACGGAAATTTTTTGCAGACATGATTGCTGATTCCTTTATAAATTCTTCTATCGATTTCTCCAGGAATCCCTCCCAAAAATTTCCCAAGCAAGTTTTTTTCGGAAAAACTTTTATAATTCTCGTTAAAAGTTTCTCGTATTTTTTTTTTCTAGGAATTGAGGAAGTATCCTCCCAGGCAAATCTAGATTTTGTTTTGCTAAACGTAATTTTATTTTCAAAGTCAGTTTCCATGCGCATTTCTTGATTATTTTTCTTCTGGTGGAAAATACTGATCAGTTTTCAAAACCCATCTTTCTAAAGTTTCTGAAAAATACATAAACATTTTCACCACGAAAAAAACAGTAGGTACGTTGATTCTTCCCCTGTGTAAACAAAACCCAAAAAATAATAAAAAGCTTCCGGATTCGCCTTGGAAATTCTTCAGGTATTCTGCCATGAAATCCTCGAAAAAAAAGTTGCAGAAATTACTTTAGGAATTTTCGATCAGGAATCCCTTAGAATTTTACTAACAATATCTTCAAGGAAACTTCAAAAATATCACCAAGAATTTATCAAGGGATTCCTTTAGCCAATCATCCAGGGATTTCCTAAAAAATTCCTTCAGGTATTCTTTTTATTCTTTTAAGAATTCTTCCAGAAATGTCAAGTGCAATTTCTTGAACAACTTATTGAAAAATATGGCACAATTCCTGCACGAATCTCTGAAGGAATCTTAGGAGATAATTTTGATGTAATCGCAAGGGCAATTTCTAAGAAAAAGCCCAGTAGGAATTTTGGGAGGAATCCTTGCAAGAATTTTTGAGGAAATATCTGTGAGATTTCTTCAGAAATTTCTAGGGGAATTTCTGGTAAACTTTATGATATTCCTAAAGACATCCTTTGAATTATCTTAAGAAGTCTCTGGATGTATTTTTGATGGAACCCCTGAAGGAATTTCAGAAGAAATCCAAGCAGGATATTTGTTCAAAGAATCCCTGAAAGAGTTTATGCACACATCTCCAGTAGAAACCTGGGGAAGTACTTTAGAATGAACATCAGGAGGAGTTTGTGAAGAAATTTCAAGGATATTCTTGACAAAATCTCAGGATGAATTTCTTAAGAACTTCCTAGAAATACTGCTCAGGAAAAACTTGGAAAAATTTCAGAAAAACTTGATTGAGGATTTTTTTGGAAATAATTATGGAGAAATCCATGAACAATCTATGGACACAGGTTTTGAGGAATTCATGTAAGAATACCTAGAGGAACGGTGCTCCTGAGCAGCTTCCTATTAAAAAAAAAAGAAAAAAAAAGAAAGACGCGGACACGTTCAATACTTCCAGTGAACTTTTCGCTCTTTTAAGGAAGCACGGCACTAGACAACGGACTAGCATGTAACGCCCAGTGGCACAGCCGAAAACTTTTCCTGACAGCTGCGGCGGGAATCGAACCCGCGCTCCTCAGCACGATGCGACTAAGAGCTTGGTGACCCTAGCAGCACGACCACGGAGCCGCACACTAGTGTACTAGTGTACTAGTTTTATAGAGAATCTCTGGAAAAATCTATGTGAAAAATTGATGAAAGCATCTTTGAAAGAATTGTTGAAATTGAAAAATTTGAAGAAATCCGTTGAGAAATTCCGAAAAATTTTCCTAATGAACCTCTCAAAACCTGACAAAGTTCTTGGTGGAATTTCTGATCAAAACATGTGACTATAGCGCCCTGGGAAAAAAATCAAAAGAATTCCTGTAATGTTTTTTTTTAGGAAAACATTAGAGAAGCTTCTGAAAATTCAAGGACCGCATTTCTTGAGTAATTTTTGACGGAATTCACGGAGAAATTATAAAAGGAATCCAAAGTAGATTTATTCATGGAATTCTCATGTTTCTAAAGCTATCCCCAGGAAAACATCCAAAAGAATCCCAGGACGAATTTTAGAAGAAAACTTGAGAAGAATTTCTGAAGGAATCTGTGGCAGGTTTTCTGAAGATTCCTTGAAGAAATGTTAGAAAAGGGCAGTCCATAAATCACGAAGCATTTTTTGAGATCCTCTCCCCCTCGTAGTCTATTTTCCCAAGATGATCCAGATAATTCTAGAGGAAATTCTATAGTAATATAAAAGAATATCAGAAGCGTTCCATTGAAAATGTTTTTTTTTAGTTTTTATTTCAGTGTATTTTAACCTATGCTGATTCTATACTTCCATTGAAAATGATCTACAAGAACATTCAAAAAGAATCCGAGGAAGACTTTCCGAAAAAATCCTTCGAGAATTTTCAAAAAATCTGTGGAAGAATTCAGAAAGGAGTCTATGGAAGTTTTTATTAAGGTGTTCTAAATAAATTTCTTGGGTAATGTCTAGAAAACTTTTGAGATTTTTCTGACGAGAAATATGGATTTCCTGAAGGACTACCTGGAAGAATTCCTGATGAAATTCTCAGAGAAATTATATAAATTTTTTTATTCACCCAATCACACACTACATATCATGTTAGCGGCTATCCATGTGGCCGCAAAAACATCGAAAAATCAAAGAAGTGACTGAAAATTTACCAAGGAATTCCTTCAAAAAATCCTCTAGATTTCTTCAAATCATTTGCTGGAATTCTTGAAGAAAATAATTCAGAAATTCTTTCCTAAATTGTTCAAAGGGGGTTTCAGAAATTTTACTACATTCATCCAGAACTGCTTCAGAAATTTTCCCAAGGATACTTTCAAAAATTCTCCAGGAATTCCGGCATAAATCATTTAAAAATATCTTCCTTGAATTCTTTTGCAAATATCCCCCAGAAATTGCTTCAGACATTTTTGCTTATTGCTTGTAGTGGCTGCTTCAGAAACTGCCTCCATATATTTTTTCAAGAAACTTCTCCAAAGATGCCATCAGAAACTCTTACAGTTATTTGTCCTTAAGCTTATCAAATGATTCCTCTATAAAACCTCATAATTATTTGTTCAGAAACTACTCTATGACTATGAGTATATTACTATATTGTTATAGAGGTTCCTCCACAAAATTCAAAAATTGTAAAAAAAAATATTTTTTTAGAGGAGGTAGGGCCCAAACAAGGCGAGAAGACAGTTGTTCACAATGAGTGCAAACAATTGTTAAAATGAGACTTTATTGGCAATACACTGGAACACAGTTTTTTTTTTTGGAAAAATGTTGAACGGCAGCAACGGCAGAGACAAACCGAAGCATTGGCTTATGTTTTTCTGCGCATAATTAATAAAAACAAATTGGGCGAAGAAATTTGTTACGCCTGAATCAAAAATGGTCTCAATAAATTTCTTAAGAAACTTTATCAAGGATTCCCCAAGTAACTCTTCCAGAAATTTCTTAAGAATTCGTCCAAAAAATCTTCCAAGTATACATTTGAATTTTTTCTGCAGATATTCCATAAAGGGTTCCTTCGGAAATTCTTCTAGATACTTTCTTTGAAATTTCACCAAGGATTCCTTAAGATATCCTGCCATAGATTTACTCAGTAATTCCTCCATGGAGTCCGTTAGATGATCGTCCATGGATACCTTCAGAAATCTTTTCCATGTTTCTTTTGGAAAATCTTCTTTGTAGCATTTTCCATCGATTTCTTAAAAAAAAATCCAAAGAATTTTTTTTTTTTAAATACATTCAAGGTTTCCTTTAGAATGCCGTCCATACATTGTATAAAAAAATCCATCAGTGATTCATTCATAAAAATATTTAGTTATTTCTCACAAAATCCTCCAGATTTTCCTCCATAAATTCTCCATCAGCTCAAATAGGATTTTTTCATGGATTACTTCTGAAATTGAATACCTTCAAAAACCCTTTTGGGATTGCATTCAGAAAATCTTCCAACTTTTTTTTCAAATGATTTACAGATATTTGTTATGAAAATCTATCGTGCACTGCTTCAGAAATTGCACTGTGAATTTCATTAGAAATTTATCAAAAAAAGGCTTTTGAAATTTCTCTCGAGATTTCTCCAAGCATTTATCTAGAAAACATTCCATGGACTGCATTGAAAAAAAACCTTCATTAGTTCTTTCAGAAGTCGCTCCAAAGACTTCTAAGCAAAACCATCAGAAATCCTTCAGAAATATATTATAAGGGAATGCTTGGGAAAGCTTTCCATGAATTTCGTCCAGGCCTTTGGTAAAACTTCTGGAATTCCTCATTCTTCCTTCCAGAATGCTTCCTGGATTTTATTTTCAGATTTTTTCACTATTGTTTTTAGTGGTTCAAAAAAAAATTTTGCAGAAATTCATTCATGATGCTTCTCTTCTTTCGGCTGTGTCTCAATGCATTTCGTCAGAAATTTTCTCCAGGATTTCTCCTACGAATACAAAAATTCACGGATGTTTATCCATTTGTTTCTCCATATTAACCTCCAGATTTCCTCCATAGAACCTTAAAAAATACGTCTAAAGATTCCTCAAGAACTCTTCAAAACTTCAACTGGAGTTTTACAAGAAGTTTATTGAAGTATTATTTCTTGATTTTCTTCAGAATATGCTTATCATTTGATTTTTTTTAGAATTTTCCTTTGTTTTACTTCAAGAATAACTCCAGAGAAGTCCAGAGATTTCTACAGGAATTTGAGCAAAGATTTTTTTCGTGAATTCTTTCAGGAATTTACTAACAAATTTCGGCAGTGATTCTTCTTGAGAATATCTCCAGAGACTCCTTCAAAATTTCTGTAAACATTCTCCCAAGATTTTTTCTCCAGATGCTGCTACAGAAAATCTAAGAAAAATCCCTAAAGATTTTCCTTAGGAAAACATGAGCTTTTTATCTTGATTCATTCAAGATAAGATTTGAAAAAAATAGAAAGCCATATATTTCTCAGCTATTTATTCTATAGTTTCCCTTTATTGTAAATGATCGTAAATTATGCAATTTCTTTTCATTTTTAAACAGAATTATTTTTAACAGGATAACTCATTTATCCTGAGACCATGAGAACGTCAGCATACTAATATAAAGGAGATGGCCAAAATGTTTGGGATAGGCATTTTTTTTTCTCTCACAAAAAAGTTCAATATGATATAACTTTTCACAGAGTGCATCAAAAAATCTCAAATTTTGACTGTTTGTCAACCTATTATATGTGAATCTTTGGTACAAATTAGGGCTCGATTGAATAATCTTTCGCAAAGTTAGAACCGTTCGGGTAAAACACTATTTTTTAGACAACTCGTTTTTGAGCTGTCATATCTCGGAAACCAGTGAACCGAATTGAATGAAATTTTGAACGTGCACTAACAATATACAAATGCTTCACAAACTATTAAAACATAGATTCTTTTTAAACGTTGAAAAAAGTTATCATGGATTGACACTTTTTGGATTTTTCTCAGAAAAATGTAATTATTTTACGTCAATGTCAATAAATTTTTGTGTTGATGTCCAAAGATTTCCCACTTCTGTTCTCAAGTTATCTTTGATCAGATATATTAGAGCCTATTTAGGTTAAAGGAAGAACACATTTAGTAATTTTTGTGTGGTATTGTAAATTTGACTTATTTTCCTCTATATGGTTGAAAATTTCAACCCGGTATTACTTAATTCACCGTGAGAAAATATTACGTTTTATAACGTTGTATTGAGTATCAATATATTGTTGATAAACGTTAAAAAACTCATTCAATTCGGTTCAAAGATTTCCGAGATATGACAGCTCAAAAATGAGTTGTCTAAAAAATAGTGTTTTACCCGAACGGTTCTAATTCGCGAAAAACTATTCAATCGAGCCCAAATTTGTACCAATGATGCACATATAACAGGTTGATAAACAGTCAAAATTTGAGGTTTTTCGAAGCACTCTATGAAAAGTTACAGCATGTTGAATTATTTTGTGGGAGAAAAAAAAGTTGCCTATCCCAAACATTTTGGCCATCCCCTGTATTTACATATGTATTGCCCTTAAAACAATTTGTAAAATTGCAGAGGGTGTTCGTGATTGGCTGCGGTTATTTCGAAATGGAACGTCTGAATGTAATGCCATTAATAAGTGATGCCAATAACAAGAAAGAAATAACATTACGACATCCTGCGAACAATCGGATCAAATTATGATAGATTCCACGCTTTCTGAACGTTTCATCAGATTTTCGTAGTTTATATTAAATTTCAAAAGCTGCACGAACATTTTTCTGTTCTGCTATAGCTCTCCTCTTATAAAAAAGGAATCAACCAGTTTCATCGATTGTAGAACATCAATCTGTTCGATCGCAGAATGTTTAATCGACTTTTCAAACGTTTAAGTGCTTCCAACTCGCATAATTGACGATTAAAGTACTCAGCTGGCGGCGCAACCACCAGACCAGCGCAGCGTAAACCCGCGTGGTCTACCCGAACTGGTCAAGATAAGCGGAATACATAACCGTGCTGGTGGGTAGGAGAGCGCTAAAATTGGTTCAATTTTGAAATGGCTTTCGATTTCAGTGGAAACAAGTTGCATAGCGCCGTTATCGGCGCTTTTTGATTTCGTTTGCAGAAGGATAAGATGTGCGAAGAAGCAGTAAGCGATGATGATTGATTGGCGATTATTGAATTATTGTTCTCCACTTTGGCTAATCAGATGCAATGAAATAATTGATATTCGTATTGCTTATCAAAGAGTATTGATATCAGCTTTTTTACAAATTGGACTTGATGGTTTACCAGCTATCGTGTTCGCTGACAAAAACTTAAGGATATAAACGACGAATAGTTGTAGAATTCAAGAACATTCTCAACAAACACCTATCTTGAGAATGGAATATTTAAGAGAATCTTTCTAGGATTCTCTTGGGAACTCTTCCAGGAAATAATGCATGCTGAATGAAGATATTACATCATTTTAAACATTTCGTTTGAAAATTTTGGTGAACATCTAATAGATAAAGCCAGTGATTACGCAAATATTTTTCAAGAAAAAAAAAATAAAAATAAAAACAAAAAAAATCGGAATAAGCTTTTTCCTGAATTTCCCTGTGATGGATTCTGGTAAGGGTTTTCCATAAATTTTGCAAAAATATCGGCTGAAGTTGTTTAGTTCCTTTAAGAAATATTTGTTATTAAATAAATGCATTACAAGAAAACAGCTTGTTAATAACCCATTTTTTTCTCGTTTTCCAATTCCAGGAGCTAGACGTCATCACGCTGGTCGACTCCGGTGATCAGAAGATCAACGAACGAAACAAAAGAACGATCGGCATCCTTCGGGAGCTGTTCCCAACGATCTCGCAGGTAAGTCTCGCTCCGTGAACATAGTCTTAGCAAATCTCTCGTTAATTTCTTTTGAAGTCTGCAGTATTACACAAAAATTGACCAAATCAGTCAAAAAAAAAAAAAGAAAAAAAAAATCAGCGCTCAAAAACCCCTCTAGAGTCCATCACCAAACCACACACGATCATCTTCTCCCCTTGTGTTGTGCATCTCTCTACCTTTCGACTACCCAACAATGGAAAAGACCCTGAAACCGAGTCCAAAATCCATTCACGCTCAACGTTTCAAAAGGACCTGGTAATTTGTTTCCGTTTGTTGGAAATATAACAAACAAAAATAATAATTAGGTTCTTCTGGGACTCGAACCCACGACTCCATTTAGTTAGTCCGGTGCGTTAACCAACTAACATATAGCGATAGTAATTATTGGTAAACAATAAAAAAGAGGTGAGAATATCTCCTATTTACATAGGTCCTTTTGAATAGTTGAACGAGCAGCCTTGCAAATCTTCCTTGCAATTTGGTTGCAAATTTTTCCTGTATAAAGAAAATTGGTGGTCTATTCTTCCTCTCCTCGTGTGTTCACCAACCCCCGCCCGCACTACTCCTCCGTCAAAGAATAACCAGATTGGTCTCCAGCCGGCGTGGCGGCGTCGTTGTTTGAGTGTTTGTTTTCAGCTTCTTCTCGTACGGCAATCATCCCATTAATCATCTGCAATCATCTTTCATCAAACGCGAAGCTGCGCGCGCAAGCGCCTCATAATTGCGGAGGTTCTTTCAAAATTCAGTTGGATGCGTTTTTGCGTATACAGAAAGCAGTCACCGGTTGGCGATCGTCAATAAGTCCTAGACCAGGGAATTTCCAATGTGCTTCTGTGCTGTTGTTGTTGCTGTTATTGATGATTGTCCGCACTCATGGTCGAAAGGCTTACTCCATCGCCGTCGTGGTCGCCGGTCGGTGATTCCGTTGTGTTCCATAAGTCACGTCCATTGTTGTTGAGCGTCTTTGTTGTCACCACCATCGCATCGCCGGTGAGTGAGCATTTGAAGGTTTTGGATGTCAATTTGCAGTCGATTCGAATCCGGTTGGTATTGAGCTGTGGAAGTTGAGGAATGGTGATTGATTGTGGTACTTCCGGTTGAAGATTTAGCTCTGCACGCCTCAGTATCACTCAGAAACAAATAAGTGCGTACTGCAGTATGTTTTGTGAAAGAACCTACGAAAATCTTTTTTTAATTGCACTACTTCAAAAAATTTCGCAGAATATCTTAAAAAATTCTTGAAAATATTCCTTCTCGGCTATCATGTCAAACGGAATTTACTATTTTTCTTTTTCGAACATTGAAAGAATTTCATAAAAAGATTATACAATCGTTGGAAAATTTTCCAATGTAATCTTTTATAGAACTATTATTTGTCTTTCCTGAAGTTTCTTAGAAAAAAGATCATAGATTCAAATATTTGTTTTGAATTCATTCCTTTTAAAAATTTTATGAAATTTTTCTAAAATAAATAAAAAAAAAATAAATGAAAAAAAAAATAAAATAAAATGCATATGATCAAAAACTTTTAAAGCCTTTTATTTGCTAGGAGTTATGGAGTTTCTCCAGAAAATGGCCTGGAAATTTTCCAGTAGTTTTTGCAAAGCGTACCCTTTCAAGATTACGTAATTCCTTTCAAAAGCATCTCTAATAATTTGAAAATCAAGCAGGTACTACAGCAGTTCTGTGAAAAAATAGATAAACAAACCAAGAAATAGAGATAGCTGAACAACAGATACTTAAGCTGAAGTTTATTTAAGGCTCGTTTGTTCAACTCTTTTACAGCTTAAATACCCATGACCAGTTTTAACGGCTCGCTTTCTTTCCTACTTGTTTTAATTGGAAAATATTAAGATATCAAGAATAACCCAATTCAATTAAATGGGGGCGGATCTGGTGTGATGGTTAGAACACTAGACTATCACGCCGAGGACCTGGGATTGAATCCCACTCCCGACAAACTCACAAAATGTGGGTTCTTGCTTCGGAAGGGAAGTAAAGCGTGGGTCCCGAGATGAACTAGCCTAAGGCTAAAAATCTCGTTAATACAGATAAAAAAATCAATTAAATAATGTATTATTTTTTTTCTGAAAAATATAAAAAAAAAAAAACCAGAAAAACGTGGACTGCACCTAAAGTAATGGTTTGAGTACATGGTATGTGGGTTCATCATTTGGAAAAGGCGGTTAGCGGCGTCAGTTCGATTCCCGATCCAGTCGGAGGAAACTTTTCGTCAAACGGAAAATTCTCCACTGGGCCACTGGGTGATATATGTGCTGTCCGTTGTCTAGTGTAGGTAATGCTCAGTTTGTCCGGCCTCTGGTCAAAGACGGCGTATTTAGTGTTTTTACAAAACAATCTGCGAGTACTTCCACCGTTTTTTTTTAACACATCACTGTGAGAAATCCTACGAATATTTCTCCAGAAATTAAATTTTAATTATTGGAAAATTTTAAACAAATTTCTGTGAGGATGTTTTAGTTTCACAGAAACCACTTTCAAACGAATTTTTTGATAAAACATGGTTTTTGGATAACTGTTAGCATGAAACATCAGCAATTACCTTGATCCTTTCTCCAACTTTGTATGAAAATCAGTATTGCAAATATTGTTATGTTATTTAATGAAAATAAAATGAAGGTTTCGCCTTAATTTGATACATGACAACCGATAATATGCGGTTGGCATAAAGTAGATGGCTCCATTCTCCTCAAAAGTACCATAAAAACAACATAAAATCATTTCGTTTTTATGGCCGAAAGATAAGATTCACACCAAACAAGTCTTGAGAGCTTCCTAATGGTTATTTTCAGAAAGTTTTTTTTAGAAATTCCTTCTGTAGTTTCTTCAGAATCTCACTGAATGTTTCCTCCACGAATTAGTGTAACAAAACTTCAGATCAATAAGTAACAGTGTTTTCTTTTGAAAATCATCGAGTACTACGTCCTGAATGGATACAAGAGCTTCGGCATAAATTTCAAAACAGTTCTTCTTTTTTCCGTTTTTTTATATTTTCCTTCATAATAGTAATTTTTCCAACGACAAAAAATATAATTTCTTAGAAGTCATCTTAAGATGTTTCTAGATACATTCTTAAACATACTTTTAGGATATTGCTTAAGCAATCTTCCTAAACATTCCTTCAACATTCATCTGAGTTTTTCCTCTGGAATTTTCAGAAATACTTGAGATCTTAAAAAAAAAAATGGAAGAGACGAACCGGCCAAGGGCTGAAAGTCTCTTTAATAAAGACAAATCAATCAATCAATCAAAAAAAATGATGGTAACTCCTTAATCAAAATGTTTACCAGAATACTTATAAACTACTTGTAAATTTGTTTCCTGGTAAAATAAACAAAAACTTTTTAGAAGCTCAAGAGGTAGAAGTCTAAGGGAAGATTTTTAGCTTTTTTTAAGAAAAATGTGGAAAAACTACTTGTAACACCTCTCTAAAAAAATGTCTTAAAAATAATATTCAGCATGTTGACTTGAAAATATTGAATTTTCGTTTCGACAATCTCTAGAAAATTCACTAAGGTACATTGTCTTTTAGAAAAAAAAAACATTCCGAAAATACATTTGATAATGGGCTGTCCATTAATTACGTAAGGGAATTTTAGCGATTTTCTGATACCACCTCCCCCCCCCCCCCTTGTAAGATTTTTTGTATGACGCGTAAGATTTCTCAAATTCTAGGAAAATATCTCGAAATATTTTGAAAAAAAAAATCAACCTTCCGTCAGTCGCGTGGTTACCACCGCCCGCACCACGCTGGGTACAAAAAGAAGATTTTTTCAACGCTTCATACAAAATACAACAGCGCGAACATTCGAAAGTTAATTACAGGAGAACTGCCAAGATGATTCTGTTATAAGCGTGATAATCTTTTGGGAGTTTTCTGTTTTTTTTTTTTTTGAGAATGTCGTGATGAAACCTGTCAAATACTGTCAGAAAAGCTTCAAATTTCATGTTTCGGGAATGTGTTTGAACAAATTGTATAAGAACTACTAGAAAAATGAAAACCAGTCAAAGGAATTATATGATTTATTTGTAAATTAATTTTGATAAAATTTAAAAGGCAATTATTTGGAAAGATTTCAGGAGTGGTGTTGTCTTGGTTACTCCAAGATACTCCCTAAGTAACCAGTTCTTGAGATCAAAGCATGAATTTTCATCTCACAGTATGAGCACTCTTACAAATAAAAGAAGAAAAACGTATGTTTTTTTTTCTTTTTTGGTCGCGAATTTTTAATTATTCCGCTCCTCTGGAAATGGGAAGATTATAAGATGTACTTTCTAATAGCTTTTGCCGGCATGAAAAAAACTCTATGATAGGGGGCATTTTTCCTACGCTCTGTCAAATTTAGGAAAATCGCTAATGAAGTTTTGAGATTAATTATGCTCCATTAAGTGTCTGAAAAATTACCTAATAACTCTTTCAAAATCTAAATCACCTATTTTGTTTTTCTCAAGTTTTTGCGAACTGGCAAAAAAGCTCTGGGACTGGTCCAGTGATTTCATCAGAAAAGAAGAAATATTTCAGAGATTCTGTCAGGAATTCGTCTCGATCTTTTTTTTTACAAAAGTATTTCATTGACTCACAAGAATTCATTCAAATTTTTCACAAGCCATTTTTTCAAAACTTCTCAAAATATTATTTCAGAAAATTTTGCCTGAGTTGCTTTAGTAATTTCTTCATGAATTTCTTCATAAAATCTTTAAGAATTTTATTGGAGGTTTTTTTTTAAACCAACCATGAATATTTTAAAAAATCCTGCCTTTGGAAATTCCACTGAGAATACTTCTAAAAACATCTCTTATGGACTGCTCTTCAAAAACTCCTCTAGTATTTGTTTTTTTTTTTTTTTCAAAGTTTCATCTAGAGGATCCTCCAAGAATTTCTCCAAGATTTTTTTCAGGATCCCTATAGCAATTTTTACTGATTGTGGAGCGGACCTGGTGTGATGGTTCGACCACTTGACTATCACGCCGAGGACCTGGAATCAAATCCCACTCCCGACAAACTCACGAAAATGTGGGTTCTTCTTTCGGAAGGGAAGTAAAACGTGGGTCCCGAGATGATCTAGCCTAGGGCTGGAAATCTCATTAGTACGGATAAAAAAAATACTAAGTTGTTTTATTTTTCTGCTGTTCCGTCTGAAATATCTTCTGGAATCCTTCGAAGATTTCCACAGGATTTGTTTCAGACATTATGTGAGGGATACTTTCGTACGTTTTCCAGAAATTGCATAAAAATTCTTTAAAAAAAATGAATCCTTGAAGGAATTTCTAAATAACTACAGGAGATTTCAAGAAGAAATGTTTGAACATTCCTGGGCAAAATTTCTGAAGCAATTTCTGAAGTCATCTCTGGAGAAGCTCCTGGATGAACTAATAAGAGAATTAAAGTTTTTGTCGGGAGTGGGATTCGATCCCAGGTCCTCATAGAAATAAGGTTTTCTAAGAAACTAATAACAATGTCTTCTCAAATCCTAGAAAATCAATCAAGAGAAACTTTTGGAGGAACTCTGAAAGTATGTAATTCCAAGAAAAGTTGAACTTTCTGATAAATTTCTGGAGAAATCCTGGTGAAGCATTTCGAAAGAAATCACCTCAAAATGTGTGCAGAAATCTTTACAAAAATCACAGACAAAGGTAATGGTGAAATTGTTTAAGAAATCACTTCATAATTTTGAAGGATTCCTGGAGGATTTTTTGAAAGAATCTTTTAAATGAATCCTGGAGATACCTCTGAAGGAATTCTTAGAAGAATTACTTATTCAGTTTCTGAAAGGATTAGTAGTAGGAAAATTCCGAAAGAAACGTTTGAAGGAAATGCTAAAGTCATTTGAAAAAATCATTTTAAAGAATCTTTGAAAGAACACAAGGATGGGAACACAATTAATTTGGAGAGTAAGAAAAATATGAAGAGTATGAAAAATATTTCAATACCTTCTGGCTCAATATCAAAAAATTAGAAAATGTGAAAAAAATTGTCTGTTTTAAAAATGTTTCCATATTAGAATATTTTACAAAGTTTGAACTTCTTTATTCAGTGAAGCCAACTTGAAAAATAACTTGAATGTTTCAAGACGAAATGCCTGGGAATGCCTAATTTCTACATAAATATCTCCTAATTTTCCTTTCCCACATTTGAAGAACTTCTGCAATTATTCAGAAAAGATTGTTGAAAAAAAACTACTGTTTCCTGTAAAAAAAGAAAAGAAACGTGTTACCACTAGTTGAAGATTGCCAAGAAAATATCAATGAGTTACCTTGATGAAAATTCCTTAAGTTATATTACAAACTCTTTTTAAAAAAATCTTTGAAATTATATCTGAACAACTTTTGAAGGCAAATTCGGCGTAAGTCTGACCGAGAGAGACTAATTTCTGCACTGCAGTCTTGGGTGATTAAAATGAAACGTTAAGATTTTCCCAACGTTTCGACTCGTGTTAGAGTCTTCTTCAGGGGATACTGTAGCCATGGGAATTATTATTCTGTGGAAGACTCTATCACGAGTCGAAACGTTGCGAAAAATAAAAAAAAAACTTCCGTTTTAATTGCCCAAGACTGCAGTGCCGAAATCAGTAATTCAATGGATCGCAACAGTCTAATTCTCTTTATTCGTTTGTTCAGAGGGTTTAGAAGAAATTTTCAAAATATTTTTCGAGGAAATTTGAATGTTTTGAAAATAAACTTGGGCTGATACAAATTTCATTTTGACATTTTTTCTCTCCCACTTTATAAATTTTCGGGCTAGGTTTCGGATTTCGGAGGGGTCAGATTCATAATACGTATCAAGTTCTTGCTAAACATTCTTTAAAAAATCCAATGAGTTTTTAAAGTTTTCATAATCACCCCTTTCGAACAGTCCAAGAGTTTTTCCGTTTCCTGGCAAAAAAAACTGGTAAAAGCTGAAAAAATGTGTCTTTTTTTTTAATTAATCTCGGGGAGAATTCTGTTCTTACTTTGCTGAATTGTTTTTTCAAATTCTATTTTATTATTTTTTTAAATTCTGAGGTTTATGAATTCACAAAATCGTCGATAACATCCATCGACAGACCATCAAAGGAACGTCGTAGGTTATTCATAATATTATCAAACCGATGAAACTCTTTATGAACTTTTTCCGGAAACAAGGGTTTTTCATTTTTGTAGTTTTAAAGTTTTAGGATATTTGTATAATTTAAACACAGACAGGGCTCATGGATATATGAACAAAAAAAAAAAAAATTGAGAAAAATTCAGGGTCGCCTTTTTTTTCAGGAAAACTCAATGTTTTCCCCTGACACTACTTTCTTTGAAAAATCATAACTCAAGAACGAAGAACATAGAAACATTTTTAGAAAATGAAAGCAAATTTTCTCAGAAATCCAAAAAGGAATCTAAACTGGAAAAAGTTTTCCATAAAATTTCCCACAGTTGAGAAAATTCATGAAGAAAGTCCGGAAAAACAATGCCCGAGCTCGTAAAAAAAATATGAAAAAAATATGTTTGTGAAAGTTATTTCACAAGCTTTAATCGCTGAAATTTTTGGAATGCACTTTTTTTCGTTTTTGAGTTATGGCCAATTTAGTTGAAAAATGTCCAAACGTGTCATATAAGCCTTTTCTTTGAAAAATTGTAACTCAAGAACGAAGCATCGTAGAAACAAAGTTTTTTTTAGAAAATGAAAACAAATTTTCTCAGGAATCCAAAAAAATATAAAAATGAAAAAGCTTTCAACAAAATTTTCCAACAAACTATGCACGAATCCGCGGGAAATTTTCAAAAAAAATATTTTTGAGAAGGTAGTTTTATAAGCTTTGATGGCTCAAATTTCTGGAATGCACTTGTTTTTCGTTCTTGAGTTATGGCCAATTATATGAAAAATGACCATATTTTTCACAAAATTTACCATAACTTAAGAAAGAAAAAAAAAGTCCATTCCAAAAATTTCAACGATCATAGCTTACAAAATTGCCTTCACAAAAATATTTTTTTGAAATTTTCCCGCGAGTTCGGGAATAGCTTTTCCGGCTTTTCTTTTTGAATTTTCTCAACGGTGAAAAAATTTGAGGAAACTTTTTTCACTTCATATTTTTTTAATTCCTGAGAAAATTTGCTTCATTTTCTTTAAAAAACTTTTTGCGATGCCTTCGTTTTTGAGTTATTTTTTTTTTATCTGAGATTTTCAGCCCTTGGCTAGTTCATCTTTGCACATTTTGCGAGTTTGTCGGGAGTGGGATTCGATCCCAGGTCCTCGGCGTGATAGTCACGTGCTTTAACCATCACACCAGATCCGCTCTACAGTTAGAGTAAAGTTGGGCAAAAGTTCGAGTGGGGCAAGAGTTTCTTTTGAAGTTTTTGAGCTCAATTCAAACTATATCTTTCGTGTGTCAAGGTTTATCGAAGCCTTTTTGAAAAAGAGTCCTTCACTCCAAAAATTATGAAAATTGATAAATATTTCGAAAAGTTATGACAAAATGTTGGTTTTTGATCAAAAAATTGTAATATGCGATGGTCCTTTCAACGCATAGAATGGAATTGTAATGAAATCGAATTCGATATTTTGTTTTGGGGCGTAACTAGGTATATTTTGAAGTTGCTTTAGCATGTATAACTTTTTGCAAAAAATATTTGGAAATCATATTTTACACATACTGGGGCAAAAGTTCGAGTCATGTGGCAAATTTAGGTAAAAACCTAAAATTCTACAAAATGTCCATATTATCTCTAAAATGATGGAATTAGTGAGAAAATTCGATCAAAGTTGAAAAAAATGTTGTTTTATCTGAATTTGGTGGAAAACTACTGATTTTCGATGAAGTAAATTTAATCCTGGTTTGGGTAAAATCCAGATCGAATTTTGAAGTGTATTCTAGTTTCAACATCAAATATTAATTGGTTTTAGGTATTTCAATTACCAAAGTGTCGATATAGTGTGCTACGGTTAGCAAAATACCACAAACACTAGATTCGAGCTTTTGCCCCAGTGGTGGGGCAAGAGTTCGAATTAGAGACACACATACATAAAGTGTTGTAACTCGAAATTGAAAAGACATTTGGCGTAACTTTGTTCAGCATAATTTTAGCTAATGGATGGTAGAATCACCACACGGTATTTATTTATATTTATCTGCTTGGATTTCTTGAAAAAAAAAAATGAATTTTCAACTAGGGTCGAACTGTTGCCCCACCTTACTCTATAATTTTTCAAAGAACAGGCTTATATGATACATTCGGGCATTTTTCAGCAAAATTTGCCATGACTCAAAAACGAAAAAAAGTGCATTCCAAAAATTTCAGCGATTGAAGCTTTTGAAATAACCTTCTCAAAAATATTTTTTTTGGAAATTTTTCATGTGTTTGGGCATTATTTTTCCGGCTTTTTTTACGTATTTTCTTAACTGTGAAAATTTTTGTGGAAAACTTTTTCCAGTTATTTTTTTTATTTCTGAGAAAATTTGTTTTTATTTCCTAAAAAAAACTTTGTTTCTATGATACTTCGTTCTTGAGTTACGATTTTTCAAAGTTAGTAGTGTCAGAGGAAAACATTGAATTTTCACCTAAGTTTTCCGGGAAAATCGACACCTACATTTCAAAAGGGCGTAACTGCTTTTGGAATCATCACCTTCTTTTAAAGCTGTGGATCATGTGTTATGATTTCCATGTTTTTCACAACAAGTACCAGATGGGAAAAACTCTCCTCTTTCCGACAACCACGGTGGTTTGAGTGTAAGGGAGGCAGTACGACCTACAGATTTGAAAGAAGGTATTACTTCCAAATGCAGTTACGCCCTTTTGAAATGTAGGTGCCGAAATAGGCGACCCTGATTTTTTCTGAATTTTTTTTGTTAATATATTCATGAGCCCAGCCTGTGGAACATTTTTCATGAAATCTGAGACCCTTCGACCTAATCCCGTACGCTAATAAAAAAATGCCTCAATGTAAAAAAAAAAACAAAAAAAGATTGGGAAATAAAAAAAAGGTTTGCTATAACAATTCATTTCGCAATTCCAAGACTTTTCCACCGGAATACGTTTCTTTCATTTTCTATTAGATATCTTGTGAAATTATTATGGATAAAAAAATTGTTAAAAGGGTTCGTAATACCAAATATTTCGATTTTTTTTTTTGAGAAATTGGTAAGTGTATTCTCAAAATAAGTCTTTCTTTTTATTTAAGTTTAAGAGGTATTGTATGATTGATTTTCGAGTACTTTTTTTTAATTCCCCAAGAAACACTCTAACTAATTTCAGCAGACATTTCCGAATATATATTTTTGATTTTTGTTCACTTAAGACTACTAAATTATTGAAATGTGTATAAATGAACGACTTTTGGAAAATTTCCAATGTACAGAATGGAATTTCAGGAAAACAGATTAAGCATTTACATGGAAAATTCAGGTAAATGTTAAAAATAAGGTAAATGTTGTTATCAGTAACTTTCTGTAACTTTATCTGTCTGAGTCAAATGCTTTCGTTCTATTTAAGAATAAAAAAAACTATGAAAAACAAGTATCTGAAATAAAGTTGTAAATGTACGATTGGATTGCTTCAAATTGATTGACTCAAATTGTACCATAAAAGCTTCTAAACCCTTCAAACAATAGCCGCGGTGTTCGTTTTTGAACAACACGTTGAAGGAAGCTCAATTGTTATACACTGCTTTAGTGTGGTGCTGGCGGTGGTGACCAATTCAGCAACGAACGGATGTTCATAGAAAAACTAAATGTTAAGATTGCCATATTGTGAATGAGTGACAGAACTAAATAAACCTGCAGTGATTTTTCTTTGGAAAGATTTTTGTTTTTTTTTACTGATTTTTTATGTACACTAAAACCTCCATTTAAGTCGCTGCATGGCTTAGGGGCCGTCCATTAATAACGTAAGGGTTTATGGGGGGAGGGGGGGTCTGAGAAATCTTACGCGCCATAAAAAAAATTTTTGGGTTCTCATACAAAAAATCTTACAAGGGGGGGAGGGGGTGTCGGAAAATCGCTAAAATTCCCTTACGTAATTAATGGACAGCCCCTTATCGAAAATAATTTTTACCGTACAAGCAATGGCAAAACTAAAGACTTTTATATTTTTTAAGAATTCGCATGACAAAGGAGATTTATCAAAAAATATAAAACTATACAGTTTAGTCATTACTTGCACGGTAAAAATTATTTTCGATCAGCCATGCATCGACTTAAATGGAGGTTTCAGTGTAGTTCTTGCAATAATTCCTTCTGAAAATCACATCCATTAAAAATCTTTTCAAAGAAAAAGCTTTTGAGAACGTCTTCCAAAGAATGTTGTCAAAACCCCTCAGGAGTATTTTTAATAAATCCTTTCTGGATTAACTTTTACTACATTTTTGATGTCATACATCACGTCTTCATTAGAAATTTTTCCACAAATTTTTGATATTTTTTTTTGTTTTTTATTTTTTTTATCTGCTGTATTAAAATGTATTTAAATTTGAGACTTTTAAGGAATTTTTTTTCGCATATTCCATAATTATACCTTTTGAATGTTTTTCTCAAACTCCAGCAAATCGAGGGCTTTTTCATAACTTCCTAAAGAGTTTCACTAAATGGTTTAGCTGTTGAGATGAGACAATTTCAAAATTGAATCTAATTACCACAAATAGTTGGACCTAATTGTTCAGCTATAAATTGTGCACAGAAAACCACAACACTCAGTTTCAATCATTGCGAACCACAACCCAAACCTCAAGAGGTTAATGGCTTTTTGACTGAAGCAAGTCTGAAAGACCTGAAGTCGACCTTCCATCAGCTGGCTCTTCTTGCTTCGAAATGTCACCCTATCGCATAAGGTCATCGTCGAATTGCGCCCAAACGTTATTCAATCGTCAACCACACAATCAATCATCATTCCTACCAAAACGACGACATCGTTCGACTAGTTCTCTGTGCTAGGATGAGGATGATCTGCGGTCCAGTCTATTGTTGCAGTAGTTTAACGGCTTTGCTGGTGGCGACAACAAGGAAGTCGTTTGCGGTTCTCCTGTTAAACTTCTAGAGCTAGGTGGTGTTGTTAGTCGTTCTATAAAACCTCCATCATCTACAGAAAAAAAGAGAAACTAGACCAATCTGCAGGTCGGTGTTAAAGACAACGACGACGACGACCGGTTAGAGGACATACAGCTCAAAAAATTAAACCCCTCGTTCTGGCAAGGACAACGGCTTGGTCGGCGGCAGCGTGGTTTGCAAATCGAACGAGTGCAACAGTCTCTCTCTCGCGAAGGGGTGGGAACGAATGGAAACAACTTTCATTTTTCAGTCGTCGTCGTGGTTGTCCCCAACTTTGTCAACGATCAACGAACGGCAATGGGTGGCGATTCAGGGCGTTGGTTGTTCGGTAGATCAATTACCCCCCGGCTTTCCGCGCGAACACCTTGTATAGCTCTGCGCTCCTAACCAAAAACCGCTTCATCACATGTCACTAGCCGCCTCAAGCTCATTCTCATAGATGTCGCGCCGATCGGGCGCCTACCACTACTCCACCCGCGCGTCCATTCATCCAAAATAATATTGTAAATACGAGCTTCATTTTCGATTCCCCGTCTGCTTTTCCGATTCCCGGCTCCGGTTCCCACACGCTGTAGATTCTGGATCAGAAAATTCAGATGATCACGTCCTATCTGTTCCGCACCCTGGGACCGATCCTGTTGCGCAGCGGTCTGGGTGGCGGCGCTGGCGGCAATGCCGGAGGTCGTGGAACCACCGACGACGATTTCGACGCTGATTTCGATGATGATGATGATACTAAGGCCTCTGCCGACAGCGACAAGAACGATTCCAACAGCAGCAGTGACGACGGTGGACGCAAAGTGAGCATCTCACTGCCCACGTTCCCGCCGAGCAACGACGACGACGGCGATGATGGCGAACGGGCCACTACTGCCAGCAGTGGCAGTAACTCGGAAGAGAACGACATTCGTAAGCGGGCAGTTGCCAGGCTTCAGGTTTCGCCGTCGACGTCGTTCCCGGCGGGCAGCGATCCCACGACTACGGCACTTTCCGCCGATACGGCTGCACCTAGCACAACCACCATCACCACGGGAAGCAGTAGCGGTAGCAGCGCCGAACGGGATTCGGCAACGACCACCACGCAAAATGCACAATTCAGCACCGATTCCAACCTGGTATGAGATCGGCCTCCGGCTCATCCACAACACACTACCCACGCACAAACATCTAACGTACAAGTAGCTCTGTAGCCATTTTAGCCAGTGCGTAGCGCTAAGCGAGAGAGCGAAGCCGTAGAACACTGTCTGGTGTGAACAACCGTAACCTACTTTACCGACGAAGCGCAGCGCCATCTAGTTTGAAATAGCTGCGGCGCACGTCATGGGATTTACTTCTAGAAAATAACATCTGTAGCACTCTTTCTCTATTTGTTTCAATGATCTTCTTCTACGACTCATTCCGGTACTATTGTAGTTGTAATCTTTGTGTTTCATACAAATCGCTTCATTTGTACAATAACAACTGTCAAAGACCGATCCAGTCATTGCCTTTCAATAACAAATCTATGTGTTTCATACCGCTTTGAACATTACGGAAAAGAATGACAGCCGCTTCTACCATTCTACCATACTTTCTCTCTTTCTCTTTTTCTCTCCGAATCGTAGCAAAAATTGGTGACCGCTAGATGAACTACCGTACGATCACGATGACACTGTATGGGATCGTTCGCTCTGCCTGTTCTGTTCTTCCCGCTACCATCTTCTGTATGTGTCAAACCAAACATTTCCTGTTGTCCTGCGCCTCTCTCCATCTGTATTTTTCTCAGCCTCTCTCGCAGTTTTCTCGACGTCCGTAGCTTGTAGCCCTGTGTCAAGTGTGATCCTTCCTTATATCTGTTTGTCGGACGTAGCACGTCACTTCGATTTATCTTTCTCTCTTCATAACCTTCTCCGCATTTAGCTCTAATCGTAATAATTTTCCTCTGGAAACCTACCAGAACAAACCTTTAAGAACATGATACAAAAATCAATTTAATCTCATTGAATGCTCTCATTTCATCTTTTTCATCCCAAAATCCTAAAAACAAAAACAATCGACTTTCTCCCTCAAAAAACAAACCCATTCATCGCGAAAAACCAAACCTACTTTACCGATCGTCGACGCACTCACTCGTACACACGCGCACGCGTTCGTGCATCTCCGTTCAACTCACGCTCACCTCCATGTGTGTGTGTCGTTGGGTGTCGTTTTGGTGTGCGTGCACTCTGTGTTCCATCGCAAAATCATGGTGCATGGGGGCTCTGCTGGACTCTGTACTCGTGCCGGGTGCGCGAACCTTCAGATCACCTCCAACCAGGACATGAACACGCTGGAATCGCTGGATCTGGCCGGACTGAGTGACACCCTGAATGCGATCCGCAAGGCCCGGGCCACTGATCAGGACGTGAAATCGGTCGGGGAAAACGACGAACCGAGCGACTCGTCGGCCAAGAGCTCTGCCCTGGACGAACTCTCGCTGGACTCCGAAGGCAACGACGAGGATCGCAACAAAAGGTAAGAGGACAATGGGGATCGGAAGGAAAGGTGCTAGATTCCTAACTGACTCACGATTTTTTCCTCGTAGATTTCTCTTTGGCGGTTCCTCGGGCGGAGCCGGCGGTTCCGGAAACTTCCTTTTTGACATCATCCGTGTAAGTATTCAACCACCTTAAACTTTCCACCAGCTGCCCTTTCACCTAAGAAACCGACAATTCCCTCTGGAGCTAAGAAAAACACTTTCGACAGTTTGGTCTTGATCTATACTCTGTTTCTCTCAAACCCGGACCCTGATATTCCCCTCTCTTTCTCTTTCCACTCTTAATCACACTTACTTCCACACGCACACCGAAACGAACTTGCACACTATCTACTTTCCTCGACTGTTTGACCACAACTCACGAATGCACCCCGCACACTTTCCAACTTCGTTTCTCAAATACGTCAAAAACAAAATATACTCAATTTGATAAACCAAATCATCGTCCACCCGAAAATCGCCCGAAAAAAGCAAACGGCCGATCGTGCCGCACGTGCTGCCGGAACCGTGTACCGTGTCGTCGCTGGCACCGAGTCATTGACCACCGACCAGAACAACAACAACAAGAACAAGAACGACGAAGGACGACTTTCGCCGACCACTAGTTACACTTCCTCCTCTTCTAGCCACTCTGCGGTAATTTAACTTCTTCTTTCGTTGATTTGTTGCTAGAAAATTTCCTTTCTTTTCTGTTAGTTTTTCACGATCTTCCTTTTTTTCTGTTGCTAATATATTATACTTTTTATTTTATTTTTTTTTACATTGAGTTACTTTTCTATTGTCATTTGTTTATATAGATCATGCACGATTGCCTAATGGAGGTTGCTTCAAGATTGGCAAACATTGAGTTCTCGTTCTATGACTCAGAGCTTGAAATTATCAATCAAGGCTACTTTCCAGTATCCCTTGAGGAATCTTTCTAGAATGCCCAAAGTATTCTCTCCAGACTGCCTTGAAAATTCTTTCAAATTCCCCTGAGGATTATCCCCAGGTTCACGCCACACTCTCCAGAATTCCTTGAGGATTCTCTTCAGAATTCCCTGATAATTCTCTACAAATTGCATGAAAATTCTCTCTTGAATGCCCTGTGGATTCTCTCCAAAATTCCATGAATTCTCCAGAAAATTCTGAGTTTTCTCTCCAGAATGTCCTGTGGATTCTTCCCTTCAAGATACTCTCCATAATGCCATGAGAATTTCCAGAATCTGAGCATTCTATCCAGAACCCCTTGAGGATCCTCTTCAAAATGCCATGAGAATTTTCTCCAGAATGCCCTGAGGATTCTCTCCAGAATCTCATAGGGATTCTCCCCAGAATGTCCTGATCATTCTCTACAAAATGCCGTGAGGATTCTCTACAGAATCCCCAGAGAATACTCTCTAAAATGCCATAAGGATTCTCTTTAGAATGATCTAATGATTCTCTTTAGAATTCCCTGCGGATTCATTCCAGAATTTCCTGATAATACCATGAGAATTCCCTCCAGAATGCCCTGAGGATTCTCTCCAGAGTTCCATGAGAATTCTCTTCAAAATGCCATAAGGATTCTCTCCAAAATGCCCAAAGGGTTCTCTCCAGAATGCCCAAGGGTTCTCTCCAGAATGCCTTGAGGATTCTGTTCAGAATCCCCTAAGAATTTTCTCCAGAACCCCATGAGCATTTTCTCCAGAATGCCATGAGGTTTCTCTCCAGAATCCCCTGTGAGTTCTCTCCAGATTTCCATAAGGATTCTCTCCAGGAATCCTTGAAGATATTCTCCATAATGCCATGATAATTTTCTCCAGAATGCCCTGAGGATTCTCTCCAGAATCTCATAAGGATTCTCTCCAGAATGTCATGATCATTCTCTCCAAAAGGTCATGGGGATTCTCTACAGAATACCTTGAGGATTCGCACCAGAATCCCTTGAGAATACTCTCCAAAATGCCATGAGGATTCTCTTTAGAATAATCTAATGATTCTTTCCAGAATGCCTTGAGGATTCATTCCAGAATTTCCTGATAATGCCATGAGAATTCTCTCCAGAATGCCCTGAGGATTCTCTCCAGAAGTCCGTGAGAAATCTCTCCAAAATACCATGAGGACTCTCTCCAGAATGCCCAGAGTTCTCTCCAGTTCTGTTCAGAATCCTCTGAGAATTTTCTCCAGAACCCCATGGGAATTCTCTCCAGAATCCGATGACGATTAGCTCTATGTTCATCCGAGGATTTTGCTCCAGAAACCCTTTGGATTCTCTAGATTCACCAGAGGGTTCTCTCCAGAATACCCTGAGGATTTTCTTCAAATTCTCATGAGGATTCTCTCCAAAATTCCCAGGGGGTTCTCTTTAGAATACCCTGATGATTCTCTCCAAAATGCAATGAGGATTCTCTCCAGAATGCCTTGAGGATTTTCCCCTGAATGCGCTGATAATTTTCTCCAGAATCCCATGAAGATTCTCTCTAGAATTCTTTGGGGATTCTCTTCAGAAGTTCCTGAGGATCCTCTCCAAAATGCCATGAGGTATCTCTCCAGAATTCTCTGAGAAGTCCCTCCAAAATGCCCAGAAGATTCTCTACAGCATTCCCTGAGGATGCTCTTCAGAATCCATCGGGGATTTTCTTCCGAATTCCAAGAGGAAAAACCACGGATAAACCTCTGAATGAATCGTAGAAGATCTCAGAGCAACTTCGGGAAGAAATCCCACAGCAGCTCCCTGAAGAATTCCCAATGAAATTACTGGGAGAATTCCTTCAACTGTTCCTAAAGGTATTTCCCGATGAACTTTTGGGAGAAATCCCGCGAAGTTTTTGGAAAAAATTCCGATAGCACAAATAGAAAATTCTTGGATGAATTTCTGGGAGAACTTTTGGAGGAATTTTAGAGGATCCTGTAAAAAATATCTGAGAATTCCGGGTGGAACTTAAAGCAAAAATCCTTTACGCACATCTGGATGAATTCCCTGATTTCCCGATGAAAAATCTGGAAGATTTAGTAGAAAAGCTCCCAGAAGAATATTTCGAATAAATCAAGAAGAATTCCCGAGTGGAAGAATTTTTGGAGGAGCATTTCGAAAAACTTCCAAAACAATTTTGGAAATTTTTTCGAAGAAACATCCGAAAGATTTTTTGAACGAATCTTCTAGAAATAGTTACGAAAGATCTTCTCGAAGGAGATTTATAAACATTATCGGTAAAATATCTGGAAAATTTACCATGGAATCCTGGCAAGAGTTCTTCAGGAAATGTCTAGAAGAATGCCCGGAGGAATATTTTGGAAAAATTCTTGGAAAAACTTCTGGAAGATACTCGGAGAAAATCCGGGGGGAAATATAGAATGAATTTTTGGAGGAACTGTGCATAACTGGAAGTGGCCCATAAATTCCCCTAGAAATTCCTGTATGGAAACATCTATCAAAATGAATCCTTATTTGGAAATTTTCTCTATGAATTTGTTAAGTTTCTTTCATGGATTATTCCAAATATTTCCCCAGTTATTCCTCCGAAATTTCACAGAAGAATTTCTCTAGAAATCATCTAGTTACTGCTTCAGAAATTCTTTGAAAAATTTCTTCAAAAATTCATCGAAAAGATTCGCATTTATGAGAAACACCTGCCATGTGTTTTTTTTTTTTCAGGAACTTCTCCATGGGATACGGTAAAAATCCTCCAGAAACATATCAGAAATTCCTCCAGCGATTCTTCAGAAAGTTTTCCAGAGCATTTCGAAATAATTCTTCCAGGAATGGTTTCGGAGAAATTTCTCTGAGAATTCTTTCAGGTATTTTGAACAGTGAATATTTTAATGAATTTTTCTAGGGATTTCAATGAAAATTCCAGCAGGAATATGTTCAGAACATCTTTCAGGGGTTTCTCCAGAAATTCTTACATTATTTCTTTCAGTGATGCATGCAAGAGTTCCTCTAGAAATTCTTCCGCGATCCCCTTGGAATTTCTCTACCGTTTTTTATTCATTCAAAACCTTTTTTTAGGAATTTCCACAGATCAAGATTTTTTCCCTTAAGATCTTTACAGAAGCTTATGTAAGCAAACCTCTAGATATTCATAAAGGAATCCTTCAGAAATAAATATATCCCCAGAATGCTTCAGGAAAACTTACAGAAAAATTTCATCCAAGTATTTTGTCAAGTTATTTCTCTGGAAAGTTTCTCAAATATTCCTCAATAAACTTCAGAATTTTTCAGAAATTTCCCTAGGGATTCCTTCAAGAATTTCCTACAGATTTCTTCGGATATTCATATAATATTCATTAAGATTCCTTCTGACATTCTTTCAGAGTTTCTCAAAAATATCACCAGAGACTTTTTCAGAATTATTGGGATGTCTTCGGGAATTACAATAAGGGATTTTTTTCAAAAATTCTTCCAATGAGTTTTTTTTATTATTCCAAAAATTTCTTTAAAATCCTTCAAAGATTTTTTTTTGTAAATTCTTCCAAGCGTTCTTCAAAAAAAAATCACCCTCGTAGTTTCGAAAGAAATTTTGCCTAGGTTTCATTATTTTCAACTCCTGCAGGAGTTGAATCAGATATTCCTCCAGAGATTTTTCAGAAGTTCTCCCAGAAAGTGCAGATAAAATACTGGAGAATTCCGTAGAAGAATTTCTGAAGAAATCCTTTTTAAAAATGTCTACGGAAATTACAAACAAGGGTACTGATAATATATGTCCCCAGGAATACTTTCATAATATTCTTCAAACTATTTCTCCAGCAATTTTCCTTAAAACTCCTCAATAAACATTTCTAGAAATTCTACTTAGGTTTTCCAAGTAGTTTCTCCAGATTTTTTTCAGAAATTTCCCCAGGGATTACTTCAAGAATTTCATGAGGATTTCATTAGATATTCCTCTAAAAGTTATTCTTGAACGCTTCTGAGATTTCTAAATGAATTCTACTGTAGATTCCTTCTGTAATTTATTCAGGGATTCCAGAGGCTTTTTTAGAATTGCAGTGATATCTTCAGGAATTTTAACAAGGGATTTACTCAAAAGTTCTTCCATGGAGTTTTTTTTTTTAGAATTTACTTTAAATACCTACAATTTGTGGGCTTCGTGGCCGTGCGGTTAGCGGCGTCAGTCGTCTAGGCGTTTCGTAAGCCTCGGAGTGTGGGTTCGATTCCCGCTCCAGTCGGGGAAAACTTTTCGTCGAACGGAAAATTCTCCATTGGGCCACTGGGTGTTATGTGTGTTGTCCGTTGTCTCGTGTATGTGTAATGTTCAGTCTGTGCAGCCTCTGGCTGAAGACGGTGTAGTGTCTTTTTTTAATAATCCCTCGGAAGTTTTCCTGGAAATCTATTAAAAACGATTTTTTGAGATATTGCCCTTGCGCAACTTCGTCAGAAATATCTCATGGGATTCCTTTAAATTCCATTCCTTCAGGAGTTGTTTCAAATATTTTTTTTAGAATTTTTTTCAGAAGTTCTCTCAGGAAATAACAAGAAAAACTGCAAAAGTTCTTAAGGGAATCCCTAAAGATTTTTTATGGAAATCCTTGGAGAATCATATGAAGGAATCTGGAAAATAACACCTTGTGAAACCTTTACTCTTAGAGAAAAAAATCCTGGATTACTGGACACAAATTCCTGAAACAATTTCTGACGTCATCTCTGGAAGAATTGTTGGATAAATGCCTGGTAAAAGACCAGAAGAAATTCCCTAAAATACCTCCCCCAATTCCTGACTTCTGGAGGAACTTCGAAAGAAATTCCAAGGAAAAATCGCTTGAGAAATTTCTGGATGGATTCCTGGTGGTTTCCGTAGCAGAATTTCTAACAAAAGCTCTCAAAAGATGTCTGCAAAAATTCCTGCGGAAGTTACAGACAATGGTACTGTTAAATAATTTCAGAAAAATCCCTCGTTGAGTTTCTGAGGGATTTTCAAAGGATTTCTGAAGAAATCCTTGGAAACCTCCCGGATCTCTTCCGCAAGAATTCTTAGAAGTATTTCTTTTGAAGTTTCTGAAGGAGTGTGTAAACAAAAAATTAAAAACAACTAACTGGAGAAATTTCCGAACGAAATACTGCAGAAATTAAAAAATCCTGGAGGAATTCTTTGGAGAACCACTAAGGAAAATCCTAAAAAGATTGTATTTTAAAGAACCTTTTGTAGGTACTCATATAAAAAAATCATTTCTTGAAAACTTCACTAAAAAATGCCAATGAATATATTTTGGAGTTTTTTTTTCTGCAGGGATTGCTGAGAAAATCTTTGGAAAAAAATCTATCGAGGAATTCCTTGAAGAAAGTGTAGTATCAGCAGTAGCTTAAAACACAGTAAAGAAAATTATTTTTTATCTAACCTTGAAGATTTTGTTGAGTAATTTTCATACATTGATTTTCCAGGAATGCCTTCTGCAAAGCTTTTCAGAAGTATTATGGCGCTCTAAACGGTTTTTTGGGCGAATTCCTTTAACAACCTTGGCTGAACTCTGAAATAAATATTTCAGGGAATCCTTTATTCTATTTTTACAGGGATGCTAAAAAAATACAAGTTTTTTTTTAAGAAAATTTCTTGAAGAAATTTCGGTGAATCCTTGCAGAATTTCCTAGAAATCCATTAACTTATGTCAGAAAAAAATGCTGCGATTTCAGAACAAATCTAGGAAGAAGTCCTAGAAGAAATGCCTAAAGAAATCCTTGGATACATTCTCGATGATAACCCTAGAGGGAATCCTTTGAGGAGTAACTGAAGGAATGTTTGACGGAATATATGAATAAATCCTTGCGGAATTCCTGGAAAAAACTTCGTGGAAATTCCTCGAGCAGCCTTTCAAGGCTTTTTCGAAGGCACCCTTGGAGAAAAAATAGTAAAGAAATTCTTGGAAGAGCTTCAGAAGCAGGAATTTTAGAAATTCACAATGGCACCCTTAGAGGTACTATTGAATGATTTTTTTTTTTGGAATGCCTGAAGCAATCCTAGAAGTAAATTCCGGAGGCTCCAAATATTAAAAAAAAACATGTTCCTGAATCAACTTTGGTGGATTTTTTGAATATGGGATATAAAAATAATGTCAGAAGAAACTTTTTTCTGACGGAATTTTACGAAGAGTTCCTAAAGGAATCTTGGGAAAAGAGGGCGGAGTTCTTGATAGTCTTTGAGAGGAATTCCCAAAAAATTATTGGACGTTTTAATAGGCAAATCTACCGCTATGTGGTGATGCTGTTCTTTCGAACATCGCGTAGATAATTATGAAAGGCGTTTCTGGAGAAATTCCTGAAACTCCGGAATAAATATTTGAAGGGATTCTCCAAGCAATACTTGAAGGCATACTTAAATAAATCCCTATATTTTTTTGTTTTTTTTTTGTAGGAATCCATATATTAATTCTGAAAAAATCTTTGTAGGAGCTACATAAAAATTCTACAAAATTTGTTCCGAAATATTTTTCGAGGAATTCTCTAATAAGTTCAAAAAAAAATGCTCTGACGGCCTTTATTTTTTTCTGAACATATTTTGAAGCATTTCCAGAAGAAATTCTCGGAGCAATGCTTGAAGGAATCCTTGGCTGAATTCTTGATGCGAACACCAGAGAGAATCCTCGGAGGAATACTTGAACGAGTTATAGAATAAGTCCTTGGGATAATTATTTGAAGAAATCTTTAGAGGAGCTCCTTGAAATATTATAAAGAATAATCCTAGAGCAACTCTAGGAAGAGCTACGGAATAAATCTTTAGATGAGTTTTTGAAAAAATCTTTGCTGAAATTTCTGAAGTAACCTTTGGAAAAAAGTAATGAAGTTCTTGAAAGAATTATAAAGGAGGAATTTCATAAATTCCCTATGGAACCATCGGAAGTACAATTAAATGATATTGTAGGAATTTCTAAACCTTTCCTTCCTCGTTGAACTCTTGAAAACCTCTGGAGGAACTCTAAGATGGAAAACCAACGGAGTTCTTTGGCGACGCCTCTGAGAAGTATCAGAAGTAAAGGAGTAGTAATAGCAATCCTGTTGAAGGAATTTTTAAAAGAAAAACTGGGAGATAGTACTTGGTAATTCTGTGGAGAAGTTAAATAAAATATCGAAATTAAAAAAGTCCTGAAAAAAAATGGAGGAATTTCATAAGAAATATATGGTGTAATGTCTGGTTTTTTGAATTTTTTGAAAGGAACACTTCCAGTTCGACCAGGAATCTTCTAAGGATTCCGTAAAGAAAATCCTGCGAAGAATTTCCGAACAAAAAAATGGAGACGTTGCCAAAGACATCACTGCAGGAATTTATTAAACGAAATGTGGATGAGCTCCGTAAGATCTGCATTTTAAAAAATCAGAAGGATTTTTTGGATGTGTTTCTTAAAGTTTCCTGGAGAAAATTCCTAAAAAATTGATGGACGAATTCTCAAAGAAATAATTAATTTTGTTTAAGAATCCTTTCCTGTATAAATCTTTGGAAGAATAATTAGGAAACTATTGATGATCCTTGGAGAAATTCTTAAACAAAAGCTTTGAAGAATTTTCTGAAGAAATCCATCAAGGAATTCCCATCAGATCTTAAATGAATTTTTGGAAAACTTTCCGGGCAATCGTAGACCAAATGACCAAATTATTGGAGAAATTTCTTTAAAAAAATCCTTTGAGGAATTTTTGAAGAAATGCTTGAAAAAAAGCCTGAATAAATAAGAATTCTGAAGAAATAATTCAAAAGGTTCAAAGATGCATACTTGACGTGTTCTTGAATAAATCACTTGGAAAGATTTTTGAAGATATTTCTAAAAAGAAAGTTTTACACAAGGAATCCTTGAAGGAATCTCTGGAGGAATTCTGAAGGGAGCAACTTCTGTTTCGTTCCGCTGTGGGACATTCCTGAAGGAATTCAATTCTTCGAGGAAATCTGGAAATATATTCTAAAACAATCGCGGAGGAATTTCTGAAAAAGAAATCTGGAAATAATTAGTGAAGCAATCTTTTGAGGAAATTCCTGAAGGGTCCTTGCAGAATTAGTTGGAAGAGTTTCTGAAGGAATTTTATAGAAATTCCTAAGGCAAACATTTTGGAAGGATTTCTGAAGGAATGTCTGAAAGAACTGCAAGCGTAATTTCTGGGGGAACACCCGCTGAAATTTCTTCTAGGAGTCTTAGAGTGATACCTGAGTGTTAGACTAGAGTATCATCAGTGAGGCTTCCAGCAGGAAGCATTGAGAAAATATTTAGAAAAACTTCAAGAGAAACTTTTAAAAAGTCATCAGAAACCCCCTTTAGTCTGAACGTATTATCTGTGTATTGAGAATCCTGGCTCGTGGTGCAGAAAATTTGGAAAAGAAGATGCTATAGTACTTCGGTAATAGAAGGAGGACATTGCCAACTTCCAAAGTATTCCGGGAACCTGGTTCTTCCATGGATTTGTTTTGTTAGAAAAAAAAAACATGCTTTAGTTCTGACCGCTTCAAAGACTGAAAGCCAAAAAAGTTTCCAAATTTCTTAATGGAAATTTCACAATGAATTCGGAATTCTAATTTACAATTTCCAGGAAGTCTTCCAACCAGCCCTATCGCAAAGATTTCAAGAATCCTTCAGAGAAGGCATTGGCGACAAAGAGCTACAAATTATCTTCAGATGAGGCCTGATGAATCCATAGAAGGATGTTTGAAGAATCCGTTGGAGTACGTTCCATGATTTCCTTGTAAGGGATTCTTTGATCCCTCCGAAAAAAAAATCCACTCCCAAAAAGGAGAAGCTTCTGGAAACTTGTTGACAGATATTATTGGAATCCACTGAAGAGAATCTACGAATCTCTCTGAAGAGCATGAATGTCCAGAGATCGATACTTTCTAAAAGTTGTGAAGAATCTTAATCAGTCAATGATCGAAAATACAAATGAAACGACTAAATAAGGCTTCATAAGAACAAATTCCAATCTGGAACTTGTTCTGGATCGCGAGCTATACGATAGATTCGAGCACATGTGCTCTCAAGAACACTTGAACATACTAAAATGCTCAGCCCAATGAGAAACGGCATTCAACACAAGAAACTTCACAATATGTAATACGGTTACACGTCTTAAAATCTTGAGCAGAGAATTCTCCAGTTTGAGAAGGCATATCTGAGATTGTCTCCAACAGTTCCATTCTCATGTTTTGTATTAGATTCACAAGTTTTGCTTGGCTAAATGAAATTTCCGATTTTTTTTTTATTTTTTTTTTTACTGGATTGGTATGTGCCAATAATTGTCAAGTTCTTTTCATACCAGATCAAAACAATTTGGCTTACATCAGCCAAAGCGAAGAGGCATTCTGTTGGAGAACCTGCATGTGACATTATTTGTTTGAATCATGACATTGTTTGATAGAACAAGGGGTGGAAAAGAATTTAAAAACTGCATATAAGTTCAATATGTGAAAAATGACTTTGAACACTACTGGATTTAGCTTAGAAGCTACTTACACCCCTCTTATTTCTAGTTTTAGTTGTTTTAGAACTTTCTTCATATGTTATAATTTATATTTTCTTTATTTGACCTTTCTGTTCATCTTTTATTATTTCGTTTTGTGCTTACCCTTCTACTAATCCAAACCAATACACAATGGTTGAAAAGTGCTTGATTACGCTCCGTCACGCTAGTTTACCGGTTCGCGTTTTCGGTTACTGTTGATAACAAAAAACAACAATTTTTCCCCCGTATTGTTTTTCTAATAGTTTACTTTCCTACAACGTCGCTCAAATAATCCTCTGTCAAAGTGTCAGATCCCTCTTTTTTGTTAAATGAATGTGTAACTCTTGTTTTTGTTGACTTTTCTAGTTAAAATTCAAGCACTTTTCAATTCACGCTTCTCTTTTTCCGTTTTATTTTATTACTTCTCTTGAACAACTGCTCTCTTTCTTTTCAATACTCTTTCTATCAAATCAATTGCTTATTTTACTTTTCCCCTCGAAAACAAAATACTGAATCGTGTGACCAGCGTACCTCGGTGACAAAATGACAGACGATTGTTCGACGGTGATGATGATTCTGATGATAATGATCGGTTCCACCAACACGTAAGCAGAGTTCCTAAACGGCGTTCATAAACCAAAGAAAAAAACGAAACATCAAAAATTATTCAATAACTGACGTGAGAAGCGTTCGCGCACACCCTGAACACACTAACACCACGACCGAAATATTGGTTGACTAACCCTCTCACCTTTTGTGTCCTTTCTCTGTGTATGTGTTCTCTCTTGTTTACGTTTGTGCTATGGACCGCGGGTAGATTTTCCACAGTTGGGCCAAACCAAGGATTCGAGAACAAATCCTACCGCATCCGTGGAAAATCTACCTCACATGGCCCTTAGCTTGCACGTTTGCCCTAACTGCGCTAACGAATCGTTTTATTTCCCACTCCCGCCTACCCGGTATCGGCGTCGTGCAGCTCGTCTCGGGCAGCTCCGGTACCGAACAGAGCGACGAAAAGGCCAACTCCCCCGATGACGACCACGAACTCGGCAAGGGAGACGGCTACACCGAGGGAATCCCCGGACCGGTAACGCGCCTGTTCGTCCTCGCCAACCGTGGCCTGTCCAACCTGATTCAGGATTTGATTCTGGTAAGTAGAGAAATGGGGGGAGAGTGTGTGACGGTGAATTGTTTAACAATGGCACCCGTAGAATTATGTGTTTTTGTTTGTGTAGTTTAGGTATTAAATGATTAGGATATGTTTTGTTCCTTTTTTCGTAGCTGCGGAGAGATCTGTCCAGATCCTCGGAGAGATCTGTCCAGATCCTCAGAGAGATTTGCTCAGGTCCTCGGAGAGATCTGCTCAGATCACCGGAGAGATCTGCTCAGATCCTCGGAAAGATCTGCTCAGATCCTCGGAAAGATCTGCTCAGATCCTCGGAAAGATCTGCTCAGATCCTCGGAGAGATCTGCTCAGATCCTCGGAGAGATCTGCTCAGATCCTCGGAGAGATCTGCTCAGTTCCTCGGAGAGATCTGCTCAGATCCTCGGAGAGATCTGCTCAGATCCTCGGAGAGATCTGCTCAGATCCTCGGAGAGATCTGCTCAGATCCTCGGAGAGATCTGCTCAGATCCTCGGAGAGATCTGCTCAGATCCTCGGAGAGATCTGCTCAGATCCTCGGAGAGATCTGCTCAGATCCTCGGAGAGATCTGCTCAGATCCTAGGAGAGATCTGCTCAGATCCTCGGAGAGATCTGCTCAGATCCTCGGAGAGATCTGCTCAGATCCTCGGAGAGATCTGCTCAGATCCTCGGAGAGATCTGCTCAGATCCTCGGAGAGATCTGCTCAGATCCTCGGAGAGATCTGCTCAGATCCTCGGAGAGATCTGCTCAGATCCTCGGAGAAATCTGCTCAGATCCTCGGAGAGATCTGCTCAGATCCTCGGAGAGATCTGCTCAGATCCTCGGAGAGATCTGCTCAGATCCTCGGAGAGATCTGCTCAGATCCTCGGAGAGATCTGCTCAGATCCTCGGAGAGATCTGCTCAGATCCTCGGAGAGATCTGCTCAGATCCTCGGAGAGATCTGCTCAGATCCTCGGAGAGATCTGCTCAGATCCTCGGAGAGATCTGCTCAGATCCTCGGAGAGATCTGCTCAGATCCTCGGAGAGATCTGCTCAGATCCTCGGAGAGATATGCTCAGATCCTCGGAGAGATCTGCTCAGATC
>NC_085136.1:93625028-93640802 GCF_035046485.1 Aedes albopictus
GTATAAACCATTGTCAGTACATAACCGTTATAAATGCCATGGCCTACTGAGGCATCTCAAAATGATACCTAATGATAAAGTTTCTCGCTAGCATGCGCCTTTCTAGATCAAAGAAAATGGATTTGTCAACGGAAAGAAAAATTCAATGAATGGTGCTACCATAATTCCTAAACACAATCAAGACAAAAACTTGTTGAGCATGCGTAATTTTTTACTTTGAATGTGTTTTTGGGCAGTTCTTTTGTGATTTTTTTTAAATACCTAAAAATCCAGATTTCACCAAATAGTAAATCGTGAATAACTCTAAAACGGATAGAAAAAACACCATGCTGTCTTCGGCAAAGTTTTTCCTCATAAAATTTCCTATCTTTTTATGGAAATTGTTTTAAATTAGCATTAGGTTCAGATACTTTTTATAATGGGTAAAATGGAAAGTATAACAAAAAATGACAAATTTTAGTAAATTCAAAAATTCAGTATCAAAAAGTTACCTGCAAAACATGTCGTTAATTATTTTTCCCATGAAGTTTGGATCCATATCAAGCTGTAAAAAATATAAAAATAGTGGGTATTGTCAATTTTTGTACGGTAAAAAATATTTGTATGAAATTTATTACGAAAAATGGTCATTTTTCAAAAGTCTCGTCGGGGCGACCTCTAAACGTCATTTTTGAAAGTTGCCGTCATACAAAAGTTTGTTTCTAACACCCTTAGCTATCATTTGCAGGGTGAGCCCCCAAGCTTTTCGACCATGTGCAAATTTTGGGACAACCTAATGTACATACACTGGCCTAGTAACTGGACACTGCCCGAGCAGGTATCACTTGAAAAATATTGGCCATATTCAGAGTGATATCTGTCGTTTCTGTAATACGGAACGTGAAACCTCGGAACATCTGCTTTGCAGTTGTGGTGCTTTATACACGCGCAGGCAAAGATTTCTAAATAGTGGTTGCTTGCAACCCAGTGAGATCTGGTCTGCAAAACCTGGGAAGGTCTTGGAGTTTATTAATTCCATTGCACCTGACTGGGAGACGACGCGTCGTGGCAGTAGCTGATTACTTGACACATGGTAATTAGCTGGCTAGATGCGAATATCAAAACGGGACATGCCACAAAAGTTCAGCCTATTGGACGCAGTGGCTTAATTTCCCCAACAGGGGAGGAAAAAAAAAAAAAAATACATGAAAAAACTCCTTCGAAAACCCCAAAGGGAATTTTTAAAGACTTTTTTTTGGAAAATCTTTGGAAAAACTCCTAGCAAAATCCATGGGAGTATTTTTAAAGAATTTTTGGAGGAAAATATGGAGAAACAAATGGACAAACATCTGTGGATGCTTTTATAAAAATCTCCAAAATCCGAGGACAAACAAATAATGGTATTCTTGGGAGAAATCTTGGTGGAATTTCCAACAAAATGCATTGAGGAACAGCGAAAGGAAGTCATGAAAAACATTTATGGATGAATCTTTGAAAAAAATCTTGGAGACATTCATTCCCAGCTAACAATGGTAGCTGAATAACAGCTTATTCGACCAAAATTTCAAAAAATAGGCTTATCAATGGCTTATTCGTCTATTGTACAGCAACAATGTTTGTTAGGTTGTGAATCTCCACTGAAATCCAAGATATAATCCCTGGAAAATTTCCTGAATAAAAAAAGCATTACACGTAAATTCCCAAAGGAATATTTAAATGAATCCACAAACAGTTCTGAAGTTTATTTTTATAAAAATAATCCCTGAAGCAATTTTTGAGAAAATCTGGAGGATTTTCTAAAGGAATCCCTAGGAGATTTTCTGAACCCTGCTCAGATTTTGCAAATATGGTGCAAGAGACATAGCCGAAGGTTACGAAGGGCAGTGAAAATTACTGCAAATCTTAATGATTATTTTCTTTTTTTTTCCTCTCTTTTATTAGAGGTGAAAACTACTGTTAAATCATTTTGCCTTCCTGATAGCTTCTTTGGAGAACTTCTGAAACCAAATATGCAGGGTTTTGTTACGGATTTCAATCATATTATTATTTATCTGTATTAACGAGATTTTCAGCCCTAGGCTAGTTCTTCGCGGGACTATCCAACCAGGTTCGCTCCATACAGATTTCAACCATAAATATCCGAACAAATTTTTAAAAGTTTTATAAAGGAATCTTTTTAAAACTTCTAGAAGTGTTCCCAGAGAAGCTTTTGAAGTAATCATTGGGAAATTCCAAAAAATATGGAGGCAATTTATGATGCCGTCTGTACAAGATATTTTTTTATAAATTACGAACACAATCGATGAAAATAACAAAAAGAAGAAGCTAATGCTTTGGTTCGTGTCTGTCGTTGCAGCCGTTCTGTAGTTTTCTGTAGATATTGGTAAATTTCCGTTCTGTTTTTTTCGTTCTCATTGTGTTTGGGTTTCACATTTTCTAGCGAAACTCTTGAAAGAGTTTCCAAAAAAAATCCTCAACGAACTTCTGAAGAAACGCTTAGAGGATTTTCTATAATATTTATCCGAATAAATCCTTGAGATTTTTTTTAAAAGAATACTAGGAGGAAATTCTTTTGTAATACATAGAATAGTTTTTGAAGGAATTCCTCAGAAAACTTCCTGAAAGTTTCTCTGGAATAATTTCAAAAGAACAAATCTACAATATTTTGTATAGGAATTCATTGAGGCAATTCTGAAAAGTGTATACCAGTTTTTCTAAACAAAAATACCTTGAGAAACTTCTGGAGGAACTTTTAGAAGAATTACTTAAGAAATCCTTGAAGATCATTCAAAGAATTAAAGAGTTTCTAAATAAATCCATGAAAGATTTTCCAAAATTTCTGAAATATTGGAAGGAACCCTTATAGGAATTTTTAAAGGAATCCCTGCAGAATGTTTCCGAATAAATCTCTGGCATATTTCATGGAGAAAATTGTTAAGGATTAGCTGGAAAATTTTTGAAAAAAAATTCTGAGAAAAAATCTTGAAAACGTCCTGAAGACAGGCTTTCAGGACTTATTTCTAATAAAAAAAAACGTTGGAATCTAAAGGAGAATTTCTGAATAAATCTTTGAAAGGTTCTTCAAACATGTCTTTTAAGAACTATGGCGGAGCGGATCTGGTGTGATGGTTAGAACACTTGACTATCACGCCGAGGACCTGGGATCAAATCCCACTCCAGACAAACTCGCAAAATGTGAGTTCTTCCTTCGGAAGGGAGAAGGGCGTGGGTCCCGAGATAATCCAGCCCAGGGCCAAAAATCTCGTTAATACAGATAAAAAAAAAGAACTATCGAGATAAATTTTTTGAAGGAATCCTAGAAGAAGTTTCTTGAGAAATTTACAGAGGCAATTTTTGATGAAATCAATTCCAAAAAAATCTGAATCATACCGCAAAAGCAATGAAGACGGCAAAAGGATGAACCCAATGTATTGGCTTGTTTCTACACGGTTGCTGCCGTTCTGCCTTTTTTCAGATTTTTTTTTTTGAGAAAAGTGCGTTCTGCTCTTGCCATTTTGCCTTTCTCATTTTGTTTGGGCCTTTCTTCTTGAAGAGAAATTCTTGAAAGAGTTTCGACAGAAAACCTTTAAAGATTTTCTAAATTTTTTGAAGGAACTCCTAATGCAATTTCTAAAGGAATCCCTGCAAAATATTTTCGAATAAATCCCTGACAGATGTTTAATAGAATACTTGGAGGAAATCCTTGGAAGATTTTTATGAAAAAAAAAACTCTATTAAACTTCCTGAAAGCCTGTCTGGAAGAACTTCTAAAAAAGTTTCTGAAGATGTTTCTTAGGGTTGAGCATCAGTAAACACCATTTCTATTTTGCATACAAACTTTAGAGGCACACATTTGTTGAACGAAACATCAAACCACTCTGAAAAAACCAGAACAATTCTGTAAAGAAGATCTGAAGGTTTTTCTACAGAAATTCCTGTAAAAGTTTCGAAGTTATCTAAAAGAATTTTCGAAAAAGTCTCTGGCCAAATTTTCGTCCACTTCTTTGATATTTCGATGTTTTTGCTCCTTATGACAAAATCTTCCATTCTGATATGTATTTACTTTTTTGCTTGCGCTTGCAGTTGTCATAGTTTAAGAAAAAAAAGCAGCATTGTGTTTTTGAAGCAACTCACGGAATAACTTTTTATATTATACTGCTTATGTGATCTTGTGAAACATTTTTATAAAGATTTATCTGAGAATTTTATCAGAAGTTCTTCCAGGGATTCCTTTGAAATTCATAGTTCTCTTTCGAAATTTCTACAAACTATCTTTAGAGTTTTCTACCGACTACCCTAGACATTAATTTAAGAACAGCTTATTGAAACCTTCTTAAGATTGCTTTCGATCTTCATCCATGGATTGTTTTAGAAAATTCTGGATATTGCAGAATTTTTTCAACATTTTTTTGAAAAAGTTTCCATGGATTTACTCAGACATTCCTTATAGCTGCTTTATAAAATTTATACGTGAACACTTTCAAGTAATTATTCACAGATTCCGTCATAAATTGTTTCAACGATTCCTTCAGAGACCAAATCAAATTTCAGTAGTTATGCAAAAAAAAATCCAAGGATTATTCAAAAACCTTCTACAGATTCTTTCAGAAATCCTTCTCAAAATTTCTTCATAAATTCTTCTGTAGAAGTTTTCCTGGAGATAACTTTATAAATTCTTCATGAAATTCTTCGTTGGTTTTTGCTAGAATTCCATTAAGAAATCATCTTTGGATTCCCTCCAAAACTGCTCCATGAGTGCCTTCGGAAATTACCCAAGGATTTCGGTCCTTAAATTTTCAGGAGCTCCTCCTATGCCATTTCTTCAAAAATAATTGCAGGGGCTCTTTTGCTGTTTTGCTGTTTTTTTTTTCAGGGCTCCATCAGTCATTCCTTCAAATATTTCTTCATAAATTTCATCAACTCTGGAAGATTTGGTGGGTTTATTACGAAAAGTCTTCAGAAAGTTCTCAATGGATTCCTTCAGAAATTTCTACAGGGATTATTTCACCAACTCCATGAAGCCCATGAAGCTTTTCAGAAGCGGTGCTCCTTTAGGTATTTCTACGGAAATTTCTTCAGAAATATGCCCATGGATTGTTCATTAACTACTGTCAACCCTCCAAGAGTTTTACTGAAGGATTTCTCCAGATTTTCTTCCAAAAAATCCTCAATAAACTTTTTTTTTTTTAGAAATTTTACCAATGGTTTCCAGAGGTGTTTTTCCGGGTATTTTTCCAGGGAGATCATCAGAAATTCATCCTGCGATTTTTTCAAGGATCTCCTGAGATTTATTCAGATATTCCTCTAGGTTTTCCTGAGGTTTCTACAGGGTTCTACTAAAGATTTGTACATAAACTTCTTCGAAGAAATCTTGAAAGAAAATCTGCTAGGAATTTCATTAAAGATATATCCGGAGACTTCTAATGTCTTCTGGAATTTCAGAAATTTCTGAGGAAATGTAGAAATCTTACAGATTTTTTTTTTGAATTCTTCCCAAGGATTACTACAATAATTCTTACTAGGCTTTTTTTTTGAAATTGCTCCTGCGATTACATCAGAAATATTTCCTGAAGTTCAGAGATTTGTGCAGCACTTTTTTCCAGATTTTTCAAGAAGTTGTTCAAGAAATTGCACATTAAATTTCTGGAAGAATTTCTAAGGAAATCCCTGGATGGTTGGCTAAGGAATTCTTTAATGTGTCCTTGAAAAAAATGTTGGTAATATTCAAAAAGAATTCCTGAACAAAAATTCCTGAAGTAATATCTGCGGGATTTTATGGAAAAATACCTGTATCACAACACAGTAATGTTCCGATTTTATCACGCCATAAGTCCTTTATTTCTCATTCATTGGCTGTTACATTTGAGAGCAAGTGGCTCCCCTTTTCTTTAAGACAAATGTTGAAGGCGCATTTTGCAACGCTTAAAATATTGAAAATGCGTATAGATTTTGCAGAATATTTAATAGCATTTTTGAAAAGGGGCGTGATAAAATAGGAACAATACTGTATCACAATATCTGCTGTTTGTTCCTGGTGGAAAATGTTTATCAGTTTTTCTAAACGAAATTCCATACAAAATTTGGAAAAATGGGGTCTGATCACTATTTTCCATCACAAAAAAAAACAAGAAATACCTCGATTCTTCCTTGAAATGAGCATGGAAACGGACTTTGAAAATATGACTCCGTTATTAAAACAAAATCATAATGAGTAAATGCAGCAGAAGTGCCTGAAAAAAGACCTCCTTAATTCCTAAAAAAGTATGGGTAGCTTCTGGAGAAATTCTGGAAGTATCTTCGAGGAGAATTTGCTTGAGAAATTTCGGGAGGGATTCCTGACGGAATCCATAGAAGACTGTTTGAAGAAAACTTCAAAATGTGTCTGCAAAAAATTCAGAAAAGGGAAGGTTAACTAATTTCAAGATAAACCTTCATAGATTTTAATTTTGAGAAACTGCTGAATAAGACACATGAAAATTTATGCGGGATTTCGTGTAAAAGTTCTGTTTTATAAACATATAAACGGGAATGCATCCTAGTCGGATAACTGGAGGAATTTATGCTGGAATTCCTGCTGCAATCATTCTAGGAAATCCTGCAAAAAATCTGTTGTGGTACTTGTAAGGAAATTCCTCAAAAAGTTAATGGGAAAGAATAAAAGGGATCTATGTCCGCGATCAATAAAGAAAAAATGCAAAAATTCACGAAGACAAAGTCGTTCTCATGGGGCGTATCAGTACAGGGGCACGGTGTCAAAATTTCGATTATTATCGAGCATTCATGTACCTCGGATTTTTCTTCGAAAATGATTAGTATTTGGGCTATATATTCATAATCGGAAAACTAGAAAATATTTCATCGGCGAAAATTTTTCCATACATTTTGTATGGGACGTTTTTTGGGCTAAAATAGTAATTATTGAATTTTAGTATGGAAAATAGCCAAAAACTCAGCTAGCTCAAATTTTCCCCGATAGAATATTTTCAAATTTTGCATTTATATAATAGCCGAAATTCTAACATTCTATGAAGAAAAATCCGAGGTACATGAAAATTCGAATAATAATAATCGAAATTTTGACACCGTGAGGGGGTGTCAAAATTTTAAACCCTCGAGTAGCCAGCTCTGAATTTTCCTTGATTGCACTAGTATCAATTAAATGACGGGGGACCAATCAATTGATATTCTGATGGAACATAAAAAAAGAGTGGTTTCCTGTTTCAACTACAGCTTGAAATGATGGTTGACATTGAAACTTCGCAACACTACTTCTGAGGCGTTTCAGGAGATCTCAAGGGAAGGTTATGAGGTCTCAGAGGGACTCAGTCTATAGAACTCTATAGCACTTCAGGGGGATCTCAGGAGAGTTTGGGAGGTTTAGAGGGTAACACGTGTGTTTGAAGGGCTCCCAAGAGGTTTCAGAAAGGTATCTGAATGTTTCAAGAAGGGCGTTTCAGTGGGATTCAGAGGTCACTATGAAGTATCGTGAACATTTCAGTGGGATTCATGGAGGCTCCTGGGAGTCTCAAGGACATTCCAGGTGGCCTCCGCTGAATCGCCCCAAAAGATCCTGAAACCTTGGAACCCCTTTCTGTTGGGCTCTTTTTGGGAACTTCATGTAAACGTTTGGCCCCAAATCAAACTCCCAGCAGCATGATCTGTTCTCACGAAATAATTTTCTATAGAAAGATGGTTCCAGTCTTCCAAAAATGCTATTTGTAGAAGGTTTAAAATCTGGATCAAAATAAAGTCTCCTTTTTCACACGTATGTGTTCTAAAATATACGAAATCGTTCTATTCAAACGAATCATCGAGTTCACATTTCATTTAGAAGTTTCTTCCACGCACCCGCATCGTATTGATTTTTTAGAGATTGTTTCAATTTGCATACATTTTTACTAATTTAGATCTTAGATTTAGATGTGAAAATCTTGCATCTGCTGTTCAACACTGGCTCGAGCGTGTTCTGCATGAATGATTTCGTCCGATTTTGAATCCCCTTCTATGCCAATTCAACAACTTCCGACAAGAGAATTTGATCTCGTCTACTTCCGCATCGGCTCTAGCTAGCTAGATTGGAAGCTAGTTTTTCAAGTTTTCAGTCACGAAAAAGAGCCCCTCTTGTGGCTGGCTGCTGTAGTGCAACCCTTCTTACACTTGGCTCGCAGGTTGTCCGTTCGAAGGTTTTCGAAAGTCCAATCCGCATCGCGATCGGACGGAAATCGTTAACCTTTGTGGCCGTTGCATCTTGCTCAAGGTTGACGATGGACGACGATGCGGATTTTGATCTACCTTCCGCTCTCTTTTAGCTCGAAGCTAGTTAAGGGTGGTTCTAAGTTTATAAGAAGCATAGCATGTTTTAAATAACTCAATTCTAGCTTGTTAATATCTTCTCAGACATAAGCTCCCAACGATAGCTTAGAATTTCAAAATCACATTTTCAATCGAAATTGATCCATCGTGACTCGGCAGAATTATGCAAATATGCACCGCCAAGCACCATTCTGATCCGCGTAGAAGCCGTTTCGTCGTCACCTTGCATTCAAATTGACCAACTCTTCGGGTTCATCACACCCGCCCAAAAGCCGCACGCGCCGTGCCGCTTCCGTACAGCTGTCGATCGGAAGGCCAATTCCGTGCTCCACAATTAGCGCTGCTGGTTTGCAAGTTGCAACAACCGCCCGATCGCCTTGTCAGCAGCAGCAGCCAGCGGAGTCCAGCGGTGCTGGCGTAGGCAAATCGAAAATTTCAACCGGATTCTTCCATTGCATCGCTGAATGTCCGCCCGCTTGTAGAAGGCGTGGAGCCTTGTTAAAACAAATGTTAGGTAAGCGCGTGATAGGGCGAAACGGTTGCGGCGGCGACACCGCACCGTGCTACATTCCTACACGCGACGATAACTTCAAGTGCGATTGGAGTACCTACTGGGCGACGACGACGGACGCCTGGACGACATCGTCGTTACAACGATAACGTTAACGTAGCTGACCGACGACGCGACGACGAAAACACAAATAATGGCAATCGATAGCGAGTGTCTTCCCCCTTGTTTACCGAAAAGGGGTAAGTTTTGACAACGTGCCATAAGTATTGCGTGCGTCGTCCACGTAGTGCTTGGGGGAGTGTTGACCAGGACCATCGCGCATCGGATCGATGTTTGAACTCCACTCATGTTGGAGGTGCTCGCCCTAGTTACGAACTGCCGCATTCTTCAACTCAGGGATCCATGTGTTGTTCGCTATAGCTATCAGCAACCAAATAGTGCAGTAAAATGTTTTGGCGAACTGCAACAAGTAAAATGATGATCGTACTCCTGGTCAAGCTGGGTACTCATCAACGATTATCGTAAAAACTAATTGAAGTGCGACTTCGATAGACAGCAACGAGGAGAATCTTCCCACCATTGTTGTCGTAGCTGTTGAGGGGCAGTCAAACACAGTGGCACTGACTGACGACTGGCCGAGCTAGACCCCCGGAATTGAATCATCATACTCGACTTACTTTTGTAGAGTTGAGCCAGCAAGCAAAAAAAGAAGATTGATTTGAGTTATAGAGTAGGTTCACGTGCCCCGTAATAGCTAAGCGATGCGTGTGCGTCTCTGTGTGTGGATCGTTTCGTTGAGCACTGGAGGTAACTACACTGCACTAGTGTAATAGTCGGCCAAGGGCAATCACGTGCGAAGGGTGCACCGTAGGGGGGGAAATTGATGATCAATGAGCCAGTAGTGATAGTTGAGTAGTTTCAGTAGCCGTCGTGGGGTAAGGTCAAACTACGATGGTTTTTTATGGATTGATCAGCCGGTTGAAAGAAATTTGACCAATACGGTTGACGGCAAGCCGATCTTGCATGGTGTTATATCGAATGCAAGAAATTTCTAGTGTGGTCTTTGAGGAATTCTTGCATCAACACTGGAGATATTTGTGCTAAGTATTATTTTAGGGTAATTTATTAATATTGCAGTTTCGTGTGATGTTTTAACCATGGCAGTCGTTTGTCGTTTTGCTAAACATCAGCAGTATTCACTGATCTTTGACAAACAAACGAATTCGATTACCTTAATATCCCAATGCATGTACATACCATGCGATTTCTAGCCGAATTTTGGAGGCCTTAGAATAGTTCTGCGATGAAACTTTAACAGGTTTTGAAGGGTAGTGATATATTGTTTGTCGAGGGTCAGTGCAAAGCAATGGAATTAAACCAAAAACATGTAGAATTTAGAAAAAATACGAAAAGTCATGCATTTTCGGCTGCAGTATTTTATTTTTTTGAAAATATCTTGCGTGAATTGCTTCAACAATTCTGTGTGAATCTATGCAGACATTCCTCTAGGGATTATTTTAAACATTCGTACAGAGATTCCTCCAGAAACTCTTCAAGGTATTCATTCATTAGTTTCTCATGAGATTCTTTTAGAAAGTCCTAAATTAGATCCAGTTTTTTGGAGAAAATGCAGAGATTCCATCGGAATCACAAATTCCCTCAGCAATTTCTTGAGGACAAGGTAGGGCCTGGGATCATTTGGGCATGAGGACCAATTTTGGGTACCTGCTGCCTCAGTTAATTTCATTCTGATTGACTTGAATTTTTGATCATTGCTAGATACTCTAGATATAATCGTGTTCCAAAAATCAAGTTAATCGGTTAAAAATTGACTGAGACAGTGTGGTTGCGACAGCACTGACAAAAAAACAAGCTCTAAAGGGATAAAGAACGATTTAATGGATTTGGCTGAAAATGCATCCTGATGGTTACAATGACTGGGCTAAGTATTCCAAATACCTCCAGAAGTTTCACCAAGAATTGTTTATGAAGATTTCACATAGATTCCTCAATGAACTTCTTCAGAAATATATCCAGGGACTTCATAGGAAAATCCTTGAGAGATACGTCAAGTAATTTTTCTGTTTTTTTTATTCTTCTTTCAGAAGATGCTTCAGCAGTTTCTTCGCAGATCGGGTATTTTGCAGAACTTGAACACTTGACTATCACGCCGAGGACCTGGGATCGAATCCCACTCCCGACAAACTCGCAAAATGTGAGTTCTTCCTTCGGAAGGGAAGTAAAGCGTGGGTCCCGAGATGAACTAGCCAAGAGCTAAAAATCTCGTTAATACAGATAAAGAAAAAAGGAACTTTCTTACCTCGCTCCCCTACATTTTTATCTTCGTATTCATTTCGACATTATTTCAGAGACTTCTCCCGAATTTTCACCCTTATTCCAACATAAATTCTTCATAGAATTCCCTTCGGAATTATTCCGGAATATCTCCAGTGATTTCTCCCAGTAGTCTTGCAGGATTTCCCTCGGAGAAATTCTTCCACAAATTTGCATTCGGAATTCTTCCAAAGATTCCTTCTAAAACTCTTCCAGAGAATACTCTGCTGAATATTTTCAAGAAAATTCTTCTTTTTTTCTTGGATTTGTTCCAAAATTCTTCAAGGGGTTCCCACTGAAAATTTCCACAGATACTTCTCGGAACTTTGAATGGGACTACGTCCAGAAATTTCACAAGGATTCCTCCCAAAGTTCCTTCAGGAGTTTTCCACGATTTTTTTCTGTGATTAGTCCAATGATTTCTCCTTTTATTATTTTTTCGATTTGTTTCTTTCTCAAACAACTTCTTCCCAAAATTATTTCAAGTTTTTTTTTCTGGAATCCTTCAAGCAATTCCTCATAGTTTTTTTCATAGAGTTCCTACAATTTTGCACAGAATTCTTCAAAGATGCCTTCTAGAATTTAACCAGAAATTCATCGCAGAATGCTTTCAGATATTTCTCCCGGAATTCAACACGAGTTTTTCTACGGAATTCTTCCACAGATTCTTCTCGGTACTAATAAAGGTGTTCTTTCTGGGAATCTTCATTAGATTTCTTCCGAAATCCATTCTGCCATTTCTCCAGAAATTCTTTAAGCCCATTTAATTTCGGAATTCTTAGATGGTTTTGTACCAGAATCCTAAAAGATTTTTCAAGCTCCTTCCGGAATGCTTACATGAATCAATTTTTTTTTCTCAGATTGCTGCTATAAAATAGAAATTTTTCATGTAAATTATTATCTCCGACTTAAGGCGAAACTAGATGCATTTCCTCATTTTGCGTTTTTTTTATTTATTTTTTATTAAATAACGAAGCAAAATTTTTAAAATCGGTTTCCATACGGGGTCAAGGTATCTCTTGATTTTTTTTTCCTGGTGGAAAATGTTTTTCGTTTACCCAAAAATCACATTTTTGAAAATTTTGAGAAAAAATGAAATACATATTCCACCAGGAAAAAATCAGGAGATACCTTCATCCTCCCTCTAAATGCGTATGAAAACCAACTTTGACTTCGTTATTTAATAGAAGATCAAAAACCAAAAAATGAGGAAATTCAAACAGTTTCACGTTTAGCTAATGTTACATTAAGACTATACTTTTTTTTATTCGCAACATATATGTATCTGGGAATTATTCTGGAGGCTTCGTAGTGAGTTTATCCGGGCGATTTCCTGTTAAAGCTTGTTATCCGATTGGAATACCTCCAATCGTATCCACTGGCATTCTTTTGGTTTCCAGATCCAGTTCGTTTGAAAATCCAGTGAAAATCCTCCTGGAGTATCGTTATAAATTCTCTTTCGTCAAAGGATTTTTCTGAGATTATTTTTCCTGGATGAACTAGCTTCCTTGTGAGGAAGCCTTGTAGAAATATCTGGGGAAATTCTGAAAGAACTGTTGAACTGGGGAACCGCTTCTGGGGAAATCCATAACTGATCTTTTTCCAGGAGTTCCTTCTGCTGAAAAATGTTCAGAAAAATTCATAGGAATCGCAGTGGGATTCTCAAAAATCCTGACACGAATTGCAAGAGTTTTGACGATAATTTCAGGAATCCCTTATGGAGCACGTAAGGAGTCCCTTGGAATTCGATGATTTCAAGTTGATTTTAAACAAAATTCAGGAAAAAAATAGAAATCTTTGGAGGTCTCCCTGGAAAAATCTTCGGAAGTGTATTTTTGGATAAATACTTGAACACATTTCCAAATAAAACCATGAATTATTAAACTTTAAAAATCGCTCAGATTGTTTTTTTTTCTGGTGTTTCTTTTGAACAAATCACCGATACAATTCCTTGCCAACTTACTAGAGGAGTGCAATGAAATAATTAATTCCTAGAGGAATACTTGAGTTTGGAAGGAATGGATAACAAAATTCTTTTACAAAACTTTTGAAAAAAATCTTAAATGACCCTCAGTGCGTTCCCAAAATCCACTGTTCACTGCGGAAGTCCTCTTATGTCCAAGCTTCATTCTGGAACCACAAGCATGATCCCTTAGAACGGCGCTTCTTCCTCAATCTTTGAAATCCCCCCTTATCTACAACAAGAAAGCAGTGCGGTCGTGGTAAAAAAGGCCAGATTATTCAGCTTTCTCAAATTTAAGCCCTCATATACTACCCATGGGAACGAATTCCTTCTCTTGTACTTCTGTAAAATTCCGGAAAAAATATGATAAATAATGTTCCGGAATTTTTATCACATGAATATTTTTGCTGTTTTTTTAGAGGATTTTAACAAGATTTCTTCGAGGGATTATTTCAGATGTCACTTGAGAATGCATTTCTGTCCATGTATTTCTTTAAATATTTCTCCAGGATGTTTTCTTGGGTCTTCTTCATGAGTTTCTCAATAAATTTCTCGAACGATGCATCTTGAATCTAGTTCACGAGTTTATTAAAAATTTCCTGGTATTCCATCAAGTATTCCTTAGAATTTTTTTTATCGATTGTAATAGAAGTTCGTACAAGTATTTACTTATGCCAACATTTCTGAAGAATTTCTTGCAAAGGGTATTAATTCTCCAGAAATGCTGGTAGAGATTCTTTAAGTTTTTTTTTCTAGGAATTTCCCTATGGTTTCTCTTGGAATTTCTCTATAGATGCAAAAGATGCAATGTCAGACTATTATTTTTTTCTTAGAGATTTTAAATTTCTTTTTGAAATTTCTTCAGAGGTTTGTCTTTCCGATTTTTCAGAAGCTTTTTTAGAAACTACCAAATTACTCTTAGGCATTTTTTTTAACAAATTCCTCTAGAAACTCCTCCAAAGGTTTCTCCAGAAGTTTCTTCAGGCGGTCCTTTAGAGATTTCTTGGGGTTTATGCAGACCTTTCTTCAGGATTTTAGCAATTCTTTGGAAATTCTCAGAAAGATTCTCTTAGAAATTCCCGCCGAATTACTCCAGAATCTATTCCGTGGCATTTTTTAAGGAACTTTACAAGAAACTTTCCTATGAGAGGATTCCTTCAGCAGGTATTCTTTCAAATATTCCTAAAAAATGTGTTTGTAGTTACATATTTCTGTAGTGATTCTCAAAACAATACTTCCAGGATTTTTTTTTGTGCTTGTTTTTGTTCTTTCAGATATCCCTCCAGGCATTCCTCTCGGAAGTCCTTTAAAGATAAATTCACAAATTGCTACAAAAGTTAAAAAATCCCTCCAGAAAATGTTCCAAAAATTCTAGCTAAAACTCACGAATAAAAATAAATGAAAAATAAAATGTTCAAGAGTTTCGTGTGAAGCGGACCTGGACTGACCTAGAATCGAAACTCACAAAATATGAGTTCTTCCTTCGGAAGGGAAGTAAAGCGTGGATCCCGAAATAAACTAGCCTAGGGCTAAAAAGCTCGTGAATACAGATAAAAAAAAGTCTATTAATGTCAGGGCTTATTTCAAGAATTCTACCAGTATTGTTTTGTGCAATTTCTGGACGATCTTTTGAAGAAACACCTTCCTGAAATTCATAAGGAAATTCCTCAGAATCTAATGGGATTTTTAAAGAAATCTCCAGAAGAATCCCTGTAGAAAAATCAGAAAGCAATGAATCTCTAGAGGAATATCCAAAGAAATCCTAAGGAAAATTTTGAAGGAATATCAAGAGTCATTCCTGATAAACATGCTGAAGTAATACGAAAATTTGAAAATCCTTGGCTGGAATTCCTTTAGAATTTTTTTTTGTTTTAATTCTCGGAGAATCTTTTGGTAATATCTAAGAGGATTTTCTGAACGTATTCCTGGAGAAATCTGTTAATGTAATTCCGAAGGAATAACTGTAGGAATACCGGGTGAAACGCCTAGATAAGCTTTCGTAAATATCCCTTGAGATATTTTCAAAAGAATTCCTGTAGAAATTTCTAGGAATTATTTCAAAAAATAATTTAGGAAATTATTGCACGCAGAAATTCTTAGAGTTATCCATAAAGAAAATGCAGGGGAAGTTTGTCGTGGAGGAATAAATTTCCTGGAGGAATAAATTTCTGAACGAACTCCTGGGAGTATTCCCGCAAAAAAATAGTGGAAGAATTGATCGAAAACTCTTAAAAAAAAATCTAAATAGAAAATAAAAAATCTAAATGAATTTTTGAAGGATTTTCTAAACAAATCCTTAGAAGAGTATTAGAAGAAACGATCAAAAGAATTCTTGAAGAAATTTCAAGAGAAATTCTTAAGGGAATTTCTTGAAGAATCCCTGGAACGATTTCTGTAAAAATGCAAAACTTTATATTTTCTAAAGGAATTGCTGAAAACAACTCTGAAGGAATTCGTGCATGACTTCCTGAAAGAATTCTCGTACGGATTTCCGAAAAAAATAGATGAAAGAATTTCTGAGGAAACCCGTGAAAGCTTTTCTAGAGAAGTTATAACCAAAATAGTAAATATGATGGCTGTAGTTTTTGTGTCCCCAATTATTGACAGCTGGGGTAATCTAGAATATCTTGAAAGTATTTTGTGATATCAATAATTAATCCTAACTTCTAACTCA